>NW_015090885.1:8679243-8692160 GCF_001431845.1 Calidris pugnax
TCCCAAGCCCAGCCTTCTCCAACATATTCTTCAAGGCCAAATTCAGGACAGGAAGCTCCTCTATCATCTGGTGCACCCAGTTCTGATACACTCTGAGCATTAACAGTGCTTTAATTAAAAAAAACAATTAAAAGTCTGTCTCTAATCAGACAGTTACTATCATATCTAAGTATCCTATTTAAGATGCACGCCTACAAATATACAGTAACTTTGCCCACTTCAGCATTTATTTGGCTAGAAAATATATTGTAAAAGCAAAAAATAAGCTGGAGGTGAGGGCAGAAATCTGCCCTCCTTTGTGGCAGTAGATGAGGTTTAGGGTAAAGGATGGGCTGGTCCAATTACAAGCAGCACAGCTAATTCCCTGAAGACCATTAAGGAGGCAAAAGATCCCTAGTTAGACACACTTCAACCAAATTCCTGTCCCCAAACGTTTACCAAAGCCTTTTTTTTTTTTTTTTTTTTTTTTTTTTTTTGTGGTTGGACTCGATCTCTGAGGTCCCTTCCAACCACTACAATTGGAAGATACTCCAGTGAGGAGATACTCCAGTGCCTGGGTGCAGATCCACACTTAGCCCCTGGAGAGACCCTACTGGAGCAGGATTCAACACTGCAGCCATGGAGGACCCCACACCAGAGCAGATGGATGTGCCCTGAGGGGGCCGTGAAGAGCCCAAGCCAGACCATGGGCCAGAGAGAAGTTGTTACGGACTGACCACAGCCCTCATTTTCTATCTCCTGTGCTGTAGAGGGGTCTGGAACGTAGGGACAAAGTTGAGCCTTGAAAGAAGGAACAGGGGGGATGTGGTTTATGTTTGTATTTGTTTCTCACCATCCAAATATACTTTTAATTGACAACAAAATAATCTTCCCCAAGTTGAGTCTGTTTTGCCCGTGACACGTTACTTCGTAAGTGACATCCCTATCTTTATCTCAACACACAAGCTTTTTATTTTCTTCCCCTGCCCTGTTGAGGAAGGGGAATGAGAAAGCATCTGGGTGAGCACTTGACAGCCAGCCCACCCCAAAGGGCCTGGGCCATGTCTACAATAAAGACGATTCCTTAAGTGTTTCGTTACAATATGCAGGTCTCCAAAGTGAGTATGGAAAGAAAAAAAAAAAAAAAGATAGTAAGTGGTTGCATTTCTGAAAACAATGATTGGCTTCCTGTCTTAACATTCATTCTGCTCCTTTCTTCAGGAGCTGGCCCCCATGCCTACCATGCACCTGGTCTTTATCACAGCCAGAAGCAGCAGTAGCTAGGACCCCATCATTTTAAACAAGTCTTTATGGGAGGAGAAACTGATGAAAAAGGAAAAAAGAAAACCCACTACTGAAAGGTTTAATTCCTTATGTTGAGGGACACCTTTTACCCAAGTATCCATATAAACACATCAACATTTTGGAAGCTTTCTCAAGCATGGTGAGAGGTGCTTTTCCTGGGATGAAAGAGAAGTTTCACAGGAATCAAACTACAATAACAAAGCATACCGTAGTTTTAATTATATCTCACTATTTCTGCTCTCTTAACTCTCTTAATCAGGGCTACAAGAGCACAACTATGTGATACAACTTAGGCAACCTAACTATTCGGTACTCGCAATGCATATTCCGAAAGATGAAGACCTCTGACAATTACTGCTAAACACAGACTCTAACTGTGGTAATAACTGAGGTAAAATATCTTCATACCCCAATACTCCAAATGTTGGAAATCTTGAGCCAACAAAGTCCTCAAAAGCTGAGCAATTAGAGGCTTAAATCTATTTCCGATCAAGAACTTCAGAAGCACCTGATATCCAAAAGGAAGCCTGCCATGTACTTCCTGCAGAGAACCCCTTATCTTCTTCAACTCTAATTAATCTTTCAAGCTGCTTCATTTCCAGGTGGAAAAAAACAGCAGCAGCAAAATACCTGCATCTTACAGGCTGATTCACAAAACAACATTTTCCCAAACCAGTCAGCATCGTTTTGGCACAAAAGCCCGTAAATTATTCCCTAGCAAGGCATCCTAAATAATGCTTACCAATTACCAGTGAAACATATAGTACATTCAATTGCATCCTGTGGTACTGAAACTAATAACTATGCAATTTCCGTGTTACAACTATCTGCAAGATAAATTCGGATATGTGGAAGCAGTAGCATTTAAAGTAAATTAAAATACTTTGCAGTTTTACTTTTCACCACACATACTATAATGTGCATTCCATTTAAAGGCTTTTTCCTCTATTAAAGTTTCACCATTTAAAATTCTGCTTTGACCACAGTCTGTCAGACATCTCCTGTCACCTTCACACTGTGTTTCAATGGTATTAAGCCAGGACTTATAGACTGCAAGACCAGAAGAATTCATTACAATCGTCAGTCTTACTTTCTGCACAAGACGGCTGAATTTAAAGACAACAAATGATGACAGCTCTGCCGCATCCCTAGATGTTCATTACATTTACATTTAAAAGTCTGTTCTTCATTTAGATTTTTTCCTAACTGTCCTAATTGCATTGCTAGAATCCTTTATCACCCAACAGGCCTTGAGAGAAGGGCAGCTTCTTTTTATAGCCTCACCAACTTTGCTTCCTCTTCTTTCCCTGAAAGTAGTTTTATGAAAATACTTGCAATGGGAAAACAAACCCTCTGTCTCCTTCACTTCTGAAGGTACAGTGGCTTAGGAAGCTTTAATCCCCTTTCCACTATTTTGCATATTTATTTTGTTCCATGTACAGTGAATAATAATTACTTAATTAATACTTTGTCAAATACATTGACAATTACACACATGCACACGGATTGGATTGATTCCCTAACCCTGACTGCCTCCTATCTGTATTTAAGAACCTGTTTGGATAAGTAGTTTTTGATTCCTGTTGCAACTTGGGAGGAATTAGCAAATAAAATTTTCCCCCTTTTTCTTGTTTCAGGAACACAATTCCAAATGCAACATTACATGTCTTAGAAAATAACTTTATAACATTTATTTAGGATTTCCTAAAGTAATGGGGGTAATTACAAAAGGAAGAAATTTTTGACACATGCTTATATGACAGAGACAGTTAAGGTCACCTGCCCAGAGCGATGAAAAAAAAAATAATATATGGCTATATATATGGCTACTCAAAAACAATCACAGAAACACGGATATTCCATTACTATTATTCACAATCTATGTCCATTCTTCAGCACTTTTCCTGAGATGCTGTTTAAAGCCTCCTGAGGTTGAATATTTTTGCAATTTGTGACACAAAAATATCAACAGGACTATCCAGAGGCTAAAAACTATTCCTGGAGCCTTTTGAAACAAAATCACATCAGGAGTAAAGCAAATATAGGACATTTCAACTGTAAAGGAGATCATTTCCAAGGGCTTTAGAGAAAACTATCTCTGAAGATAGAATTACAGTGATATTCTCCACACAGGGACATAAACCCTCACTGAGCTTTGCTTTCCATAACAGCACCACTGAAATCAGCTGATCCATCCATAATTAAGGTGCAGATCCAAGATGAAGCCACAGTGGGATGAACCGGAAGTCAGCATTTTCTGAACTGTATGTAATAAATTTTTAATTTTTTTTTCACATTTTTGAAAATTAATATATAAATTAATTTGAAATATGTGCACCGCCTGTTCTGGCCACAATTCATCTCCACACATCTGTGATATTTTATATGACCCTGCACAACACATAGGTGTGGAATCCCCTCAACTCTGTGTATTTAGTTGCAGAATCTGTTCCTGTAGGTATCGATGTCAAGTAACAATTTCCTGAACTGCAATGTACTTAAATTGCAAACAAAACAAAACAATAACCCTTTCTACACTTCTATATAAACTGCTCATAAAAATAAGAACTTTGCAAAGAAAGTTCTCCACAAGGAATTTTCTTCTGTGATTATGTCCCCTGGAACATAAATTACAGAATAAATACAGGGTAGCTGCTGGGATTTAGCATCATTTGTCGTGATGACTGGGTGGCTCAGTCCATTGGAAAACTACAGTAACATGTCGCCCTGTATACTGCCCTTCAGGAATTGCAATTTCACAGTTTGATTCCCAGCACTGCCTTGCAGGGCTGCTACCATAATGAGTTTTTGGATCTTCACACACCATGTGAAAGACTCTCTTTGCTGTAGTTTCCCAATAGGGAATATAGAAAACACTAGCGGAAAAGGTAGTTAAGGCAAAGCATATCAACACTGGAAAGACAGGAGGAAACATTCTGAACACTTCACCAGAGGCAAATGTGGACTTGTGCTTTTTCTCTTTTGCTTGATTATTTCAGAGCACTAACACAGTTGCTCTTACACAGCTGAAGTACAGAAATCATCTGAGGAAATGGGGAATGTTGTATTTTTGCATGGGTCATGAGTACTAATTGCAAACCATGACTTTATGCACTGGGAAGAGCAACTAAATTGAAAGAACCAGGAATAAGTGAACCAGGAAACTTCAGCTGAGGAAAAAACCCAACAATTTCATGCACACAAGGTTTACAATAACTTTGTTATAAAACTGCTCATATTTCTTTTCAGAGCACTCCAAATGTTATTCCTGTAAGTGTCTCTTGGTTAGAGAAAGAAACTTCATACTTGGTGCAACCTCTTACATTACTTGCTTGTCTTTTACATTTTATGTAATTGACTTTGTGGATGTTAGAGTGACACCTTAATAAAGCGGGGCTGTAAACCAGTCACCTTTCCCAATGGCCACTAAAATCTCAAGAGCATTGGCCCAGGACAATTACGTTTTTATGGAATATAGCTGTATGTCTGTCTTCGAATCTTTTGCTGTCCAGGGAAAGGGAAAGGGGGAAAAAGACATGACATGACATGTCCAAGACACTGTGATGTCTTCATCTAGTCAAATATGTTCTCCAAATGAAATTATATTATGTGGAGCAAAATGAATGTTATGTTATGGATTTTGGCATCAAACCATAGTGATTTTTAACTCAGCTGTCTGCCGTGATTCAGGCTATTAATTGGAGTATAAATTGTACAGATGCACATTCTGCATGAAGCAACCTTTTTCTTTTAAGGTCTTACAGAATAATTTGTCTCTTAAATGACCACTTTATGAAAAATGAAACAACTCACACAGAAAAATCAGTACTGATTAGATAATGTAAGTAGTCAAAAAACTTACTATTCTTAAAAATCAAAATATATTCAAGCATTTCAATGGCTTTTCTAGTAGATCGTAAAAAAAAAAAAAACAACTTACTTATGACAACTCTTGATAAAACCACTAAAAAGTCCTCTTTGAAAGGTATAAGCAGATAATTACTAAAACATGCACATGCAACTTCTAGGCTTAGTGCTTGCAATGGTATGATATTGAAGCTGGCACAGCTATTCCCCTCGCTGGCTCAGTAGGGAGACCAGACCCATTTGGGATCCACTGCCTTCATTCTTTGTAAATTTAACGCTCCAATTGAAATATCAAAAATCCTTAGTGAACTCTTACTTTATCTGAACTTTAGTCATCTGAAATTTATTCATACCCAAAAAAAGTGATTCAGAAAAACCCAAGACGCTTTGAGCCATATCAATATTATTAGTCATTCAAATGTCATTATTGCCAGTGGAACTGAAATATTCCCTCAAAACATAAAACCATACACAAAACGTGTCTACCTCGTGCCTGGAGGGGG
Source organism: Calidris pugnax (assembly GCF_001431845.1). NCBI lineage: Eukaryota > Metazoa > Chordata > Aves > Charadriiformes > Scolopacidae > Calidris > Calidris pugnax. The sequence goes on from NW_015090885.1 coordinate 8,684,898, forward strand.
GAGGGTGGTGTGCAAGGGGAGAGGAAAGCAAGAATACCCTTGATGGTAAATCTTAGAACTAAGAGTTCCTATACATCTAATTGAATTAGTTCTACAACATTTTAGTCATCTCATTAATAATATGGGAAAATGGAAATCACAATTGCCAACTGCTTTGGAAGGAAGTCACCGAGTTACTGTCCATTCGCTATTCAAAATGGAGCAAAAGGAAACCCAAACTATATCAAGATAAGGTAAATGAAACACATGATTACTAACTGTAAGCAATCTTTAAGACTGGGGGTATAACCATTTAAGAAAGAAAAAGCGGCAGCAACAATAAAAAAAACTGAACTTACTAACCTTCTCTGCCCAGATAAAAGAAACCAAGTATATCCTAAAGAAGAAAATGTATCTGTAGTTTGGAGAACCATGACACTGTCTCACAATAATAGCTATGTAGCATAAACATCCAACGTCCAAGCAAGCTTTTAGTTCTGCTGCTACTTCTAAAAGGATTGAGTAGTCATTATTTTGCCAGATATTTCTATGAAAGTACTGCAGATATTGTCTCTGTCCCATTTCATTGATTTTCAAAAAAAATTACAAACAATTTCAAAACACAACACTAAACTGTTACAGAAAGATCACCAACTGTCAACTAAGTTGAAGGCTTGTTTTCTCCACTAATTCTTTGTCACACGCATTTGAAGAAGCCCTCTGTATTTTGTCATCTTCCTCCCTTCTTCCCAAGCATTGGTGGGGGAAAGATGGAGAATGATGGCAGGACCAAGCTCAGCCCAAGAGATGTGCCTCTCGGTCAGCACCCACCCACACCAGCCCAGGGAAAACAGCAGCCGAAAGCAAGCATGTGAACTCACACCTCAGGATTCATTCAGAATTGGGCTTAGAATACAACACGCTGCTACCCCCTTGAAATCACTTGATTTTCCTTTCTTTCGACCTTAGAAATGCCTGCACTTTTGACTGATGTTTCCCCAAGTTGTGACAATATAAAACAGTATTTCAAAAAATAATAAGAAAACAAGGTAAGGAACTATTCAAGCTCTACTGTAAGAGAATATTTAACAGCCTGAGATGACTATAAGAGTACAAATTCGGTAAGGTCCTCTCTAAAACAATGATAAATAGGTAAAGAAAGACATACTTGTTTTTTGAGGCAAGAGAAGCTTATAAAGACTGACACGTGATAGAATGATGCTTGAAAGAGTAGTTTGTGTTGTGGGAAATGCTCTGGGGGGGTCATCGGGGATGACGCGACGCAACGCCACGCCACATCACTAAGGGCTCCCTGCCTCCATCCTTCCCTTCTGCAGGCTGATCAGGCCCAGCTCTTGCAGCCTCTCCTCACTCTGTGCTATAGCCTCGACCAGCTCAGGGGCCCACCACTGGACTCTGTGAAGTACCTGAATGGCTCTTTTGTACTGCAAAGCCCCAGATGAATGTGTCCTCACCAATGCCAAATAGATGAGAAGATCATAGCCCATTGGCTCTGCTCCTGCCGATCCTCCAGGACGTGCCTGGCCTTTGCAGAAAGTCACACTTGCCCTTTCTGAGCTCCATGAGTCTCCTACCGGTCTGTTCCAGTGTTTTCAGGTCCCTCTGAAAGTCTGCCCTGCCGTCCTGCGTATCAAACAATCCCCTAGTTCAGTATTGCACATGTATTTGCTGAGTGAACTGAATCTTATAATCCAGGTTACAAGTAGACATTAACAGTATTGAAGGAGACCACCTATATCCAGCAACTATTTCAATTTCATGTGACTCATCAGCACCTTTTGAGCCACATTTCAACCCCTTCACTATCCGCTTGTCCAGCCCATATCTCACCAATTTAGCTACAGTGATACTATGGTGGATCGTCTCATTTCATTGCAAGAGTTACTTGGGGCAGACATGATTTGCCTTAAGCACTGGCTGTTTCTCATTACCTTCTCATTCTTCATGTGCCTGGAAATGGCTTCCAATATTTGCTCCATAATCTTCCCAGTGCCTGAAGAGAGGGTGACCAGCCTGTAGATCCCCAGATCCTCCTCCTTCTTGCCCTTCCCAACAACAGGTTTGCTTTCCTCAAGCAAACACCCAATCACCATGACCTTTCCAAGATGATTAACAGCACTCTCACAGTGACATTGGCCAACTCCCTCAGCAACCCTGAACACATCTCTTTTGTTCCCGGGGACTTGTGCATGTCCGATATTCTCCCCGTAGGTATCACTGTTAGGACAGTAAATAGCACCTCCAGAGGAAGAGGGCTCTGCAGTGCTAGCTAATCTTCCACCACTGACCATTCTGGAAAACAACTGAACTGTCCTTGAAGTGAAGTATGGCTGTCTTTGTTTAAATTGCTCTTCAATTTGTTCAAATAGGTAGAGCAGGGCAGGTAAATGGAGACAACGCAGAATGGATTAAATTCCTCACTTAGCCAGAAAAGCAATCACATTTATTTCTCCCTGAATTTGTCATGAAGAAGCCAGAGGACTTGAAGTTAACACTGCCACTTCAGAAACATTGGCGTGCCAAAATAAAGGCACAAAGATCTCCCTAAGGAATATATTAGAGTCTTGTTCAAAATGTGGATTTCCATTGCTCTGTCTTCAAAGGATTGCTTCTTTTCCACTCCGATCTCCAACAAGAGCAACGGATTTGGGATTGAAAACAGTGGGAACAGCACTGGGGCAGTGTCACGGACGGAGTGATTACCTTCACTAGTTAGAGTGAAGTAGTGAAATATTTATTAAGGTGAAACAGTGATTTAACAAAACCAGTAGTAAGTGCAATAAAACCAGTGGTAAATGCGATAGTGTTTTACGAGATTCGATGTCAGCGTACGCTCTATTATTTACTGCACAGAGGACATGGTCAGACAAGCTGTCAGGGAGACCCTCCCCTTGAGTCACGAGGTTCAGAAAGGACCCCCTTGCTTTCTAAACTCCTTCTCAGAGAGGAGTCTGGGTGCGGCTGGATCCAATCCTAGTCCCAGACTTGGTCAACGGTTTATGTCTAAAGGATTATATATGCACAATCAATCCTTTACATTACTTAGCTAAGATTTCAAAGTTTAGCATGCTATTAGGCACTTACTGAGAATCTGTTGCGGCAAGGAATCTCTCAACCTCAGGGAGTAGAACCTTAAGCAAATGTCCTCACCAAAGGGGAGATCCTGGTGTGCAGCCCACTGCCGTACAGGAGAGCTCAAAGGGCTCTTGGGCTGTCCACTATTTATACAGTAAGATAATTGACCTATAGTCATATTTTCATGGCAACAAAATTTCTAGGTCCCCACTCCAGACAGTATTTTGACTCTGCTGCCAGCCATCCCCCAGAGACCGGGTGCAAGTTATCACAGCTGCTGTTGTGATGGCCGTGGTGGCCAAGGCCAGGCAGGAGCCGAGAGGGGCAAACCAGGGAGAGCACACCGCCACACTCCACCCCGTGACTATGGTCAATTTATCTTACCTTCACAGAGTGGTGGTGCGGTCACCTCTTGCCTCTGTGGCATAAATAGTATATCGATAGTTGTTTATGCTCAGAGTCACGGTAAGTAGACAGTATAGCACTGCTATTTGTTATTTGCCAATTTGTATGTTTTGAGTGGTTGAAGTTGGGTTATTTGTTTGGTCAAGTACCAGATTTTTATATACAGCATAACAATAAGCATCAAACATATTAAAATTAGAATCAGCAAGATAACAACTGGGTGAAGCATACGATTAAACAGTCCCGTTGCTGTTGGTGACCATCCAAGAAGAATTTCCCACCAATGGTGTTTTCCATCCTTCCTCATTCTTTTGAGGACATGGTGTATCTCTTTTGTATCATGCTGAACAGCGATTAGAGTTTTGTGTCCATCGCTTAGGATTCATTCTAGCAGCTGAGATAGGTCATTGTGTTGTAGAAGTTTCTTCACCAATGTAAGATTCATTCCAATGGGGGTAGGTAACAAATCTCAAATCAATGTATAATTAGATTGATAAGACATAGCAGGAGCTGAATAATTAAAGTCACATCCTACAATTCTAGTAAAGTTACAAACACAAGCATTTGAGTGATTACTTGTATCTATGGTAATGTTATCTACAAATATAGTACTACAAAGGGTTCTGATACAAACACATCATTTTCCAATATACATAAGTACAGTTTCAGGGCTTTCATTGAGATGTCTTTCAAAATACCGAGAGGGAGGCGGGGGGGGCAAACCAGGGAGAGCACACCGCCACAGGCAGGGGGAAAGATGAGGAAGAAAATGATGAAAATAGAGCTGTCCTCCCACTACACACAGGTAACACCCTGACAACTTCTCAACTATAATGTCATATAAACAGCATTCTGCATTAACTTCAGACCTTTTTAATCTCCGATTTCAAATTTAACCTCCCCTAAATTCCCACACACTTCAAGAAAGATAATTTCATTAATTCCCCAAAGTTATATTTGAAGAGACATGACAGCCGCCCCCTTAAGGATAGGTAATAAGTGTGCTGTTCAAAAGAGGGGACTAAAGGAAAGCAAACACTGGGGATGTTAAAGCCTATTTTGTGGCTAGTTTGTGTCATCTGAGGTGAACAAAGAAGCTAAGAACAAAACTGTCCCATCAGCTTTAATAGCTGTTAAGGGATCACCATATTTTGTTTTGTGTTAATATCACTCCTGACTATCTCAGTGTCTCTAAAATTCACAATTCTATTCACGGTAATGTTATTTTTACCAATTTTGCTAACTTCACAGGGAAGACTTCTGATTTTCTTTTGCCCCAAACCCAGAACCAGGCAGAAGTTTTTGTAAAGATGGCAGAAGAGGCCAAACGAGGAAGTCTCCGGGCATCTGGACACCTTCAGCATGTCTGTTGCATTTGAAGGACATGCCATTTGCCAAACCAGTCTGGATGTCAATCTTGAGTATAAGAAACCCTACCTGTCTAGTTATGAGCATCACGTAAGTCACATTCTGCAGTTTGCTATTCTTTACTTTTTCAAATCTGATCTGGATTTTGCTACTATAGAACCATTAAAGCACCTCATCAAATATTCAAAGGATCACTAAGCCATCAGTCTACAGTAGGAGCCAAAACTGCATTTACTTTCTTTTCTTTTATCTTCCAGACCTTAATTGCCGTATTGACAAAAAAGAAACAGTTGTTTACCTTCTAAAGTCTCAGGAGTGCCTGCCAAATTAATCCTTTTAAGCAGTGTTTCTTCAGCCTCAGAAACAACTAAGTAGCATGCAAAGCAGCAAGATACTCCCTTAAGAGGCAGTAAACATACACACTGCTTCAAAATTGACCTTGACTATCATAACTTGTCAAAGATTTGTTCTTTCCTATTTCATATAATTCAGAGGTTCCAAAAGGTGGGTGGTTTCTTAAAGCAATCAGGAGACTTTGAAACTCCTATTCATAAGAGTTTTATTATCTAGATATGTGCAGTGGTGAAAACACACACAGGGGTAGTGGTGGAGCAGTGTTACCTAAAGAATGAGCTCACAGAAACTTAAAGCACAAGGGAGCACAATTATTTGGAATTACTCTCCTGGCAAACATGAAAATGACTTGCACATGGCAAAGTCAAGCAAGGCTCGCAAGACTATGAAATAGTACATAATGCTAATAAAGTCTGTGACTATGTCCTAAAGTCAGTACAGTACATCTTAGAGTGTATTTTTCCTCTCAAAGACTGACTTGTCATCCACTCTGCTGATAAATTTGAAAGTTAGAATTTTTTATATAAACTGACTCGTCTTCCAACTGAAACATTAAAAAAACAAAAATTGTTTCATCTTAGATGATGTTTACACTTCAGCTGCAAAAGAAATTAAATCTGCTGCCCAAGCCGGGACAAATGATTCATGTTTCAGTACTAAACTGAGTGGAAGTTGATGAGCTTTAGTTACAATCGGGAGTAAGATGGAAGCTCCCTGGATGATTTGCAACTGTTCTCCTCACGTTACCCTCCACCTGCTCCGAGGCAAGCCCAGGATCCCTTGAAACAGTCTTTCCCATGGTGTTTGCAGCAGGAAATACACCTAAAATAGTTCTGCCAGAACTGAAGCAGCTGGTTAATGGAAGGAAGTCTAAATCAAGAAGCAGCTGCATGATTAGATGCAATTCAGCATACAGGATGTAATACAGCCACTTTCTTTGTATCTCAAGGCCTCACCTTTTCTTAAGGATCTCAATAGAGCCTTTTTATTGTTCCCTACTGCCTTCTCTAAATTTCACTGACTCCCAGTTGTTCTCCCCAGCATTATTTCAGTCTAGGAAATGTAAGAGCTTGTTTGTAATAAAGAGGCTGTAACCAAGACAAAACGAAAACAAATTTGAGAGGAAAATGCAAGAAAGGAGGCTCTTTGTGTTACCTAAGTTCTGAGCAAGATCAATGGGAATAACAGGGTGCCACGCTGAAATCCCAAGTGCCACAAGATCGTACATGGTTGCAGCCAACAAAACAGAATTTCTGTTCGGTTCCAGTAATATTGTTGTCTTTTCTGTTAATAGTATCAGGGTTATTACGTAACCATAGCATTGTTTTAGGCCTACCAGGAACATTTGAAGCACAAGTGAAATCAGAAGTGCAAAAGAACACATTTAGTCAGTGCCCTGCCCCTGCTATGTTTAGATGTATTTACTTGGACCCGGATTATACTATTGAATGGCTGGAAGGCAGCCTTCCCATAATTTTTAACTCAATATTTGAAAGTTTCTTAAAGTACAGAAGATGCAACACTGAGCTTACAAAAGGAGTGTCTCGTATTCTTCTCATAATGAAAACATAAGCAACATCTTACCTATGTATCTCTTCAGGCAAGTACAGAAGTTTTCACAAACTTACTGTTTAGGACAGTTACAAAGAATAGGGTTCTTTTCATTTTGCCAATTCGTTATGCCACTCCTCAAGATTATTAAAAGAAAAATGACCTGTTTTGGAAAAACAATTTAGGATAGCATTTCACTTCAGTTCTGCTCTGCAGTCTTTAATGGGTCACTCCGTTACGAAGAAGTGTGATGTTTTTATCCCACTACTCAAGACTGATCTTTACTTGAGGGACAATCTGTCTGTTGGCAAACAAGGAGATTGTCTAACTGTATTAATATAAAAATATCAGCAGTATCCCAAAGCTCATGTAATTCAAATATTGTTAACAGCCAACAGGTTGAATGTTGGGCAGTAATAAGGAGAAATTTCTAAAACTCTTCAGTAAGGACAGGCACCAGAGGGATGGCACAATTGCCCCCCCGCCCCTATAATTTTTATATTCTGAGTT
>NW_015090885.1:8692188-8698355 GCF_001431845.1 Calidris pugnax
AGGCACCAGGGGGTGGGAGAAATTTCCCCCCCCCCCCCAACATTATTATTTTCTGTCTTTATGGAGCTCTGCAGCTTCAGAATGCACACATCTATTTGCATTCTAACCTACCGAGCAATAGGCTAAAAATAGTGTTGAGAACTTACTCTGTAGGTAATGAACAGTGCCCTAGGAACTTTATATTTAAACTTATTTTTTCATAGCAATTATAGGCAGTGTCACAGAAAAAAAGAAAAAAAAACCCAACCAAAAACAGAACTAAGGCTTATCGCTCTTCGGTTTGCAAGAGAAGCCATGTGTCTTTCATACATATTAATACACCAGCATGCCTGTATATGTTCACTTCAGATTCTTGGTAGCCTTCCTTGGTAGCCTTGATGTCTGTTCCTTCACCAAACAAAAGAATATACAGAATATACAGAAAGTGAAACTGTATTTGCTCTCCAGATGCCCTCAGCGAGGATTGTTCTTCAGCAATTCTAAAGCCCCAGGACCCGCAACTTTTAAATTTGATTCCTTGCACAACAGCCCCTGCTCTGCATAGTCCACTATGCTAACTATGCTTTGGGAAGTCTGTTTTAGATAAGCACTGTGAGAAATATACAGACCTGAGTGCAAGGTAAAAACCAACAGAAGATAAGATCAAAATGGCAAAGGACTGTCAGTACTGGAAAGTCTACCAGAAAGCAAGATGGGCATGGAAGTTAGTGACACCAGTCAGAACTGAGCACTGCCCTGACAACGGGCTCTTTGGGTGACTGGTGCTAATTAGAAATATTTATATTTTCATGTACAGGGCAAATGGTAGCTAGACCACACTGTGGCATAACAGTTATGGCTAAGCTCCCTGACAGAAACCAGGAATATTACCTCATTCCCTCATTTTTCCCCATTGACCCCTTAAAAATAAGTCTTGTCTCCTCACCAGTTGTCAAAACAAGCACGCTTTCTGAGAAGATCAAAATCCATGTCACAACAGGCCATCTGCATCTACCATCACACAGAGAGAAACACAGCACTGAATAAACATCAACACAGCTTTGCGGTAAAGGAGCTGCTGTTGAAAGCGTGGATCCTACAGAGAGTCAGTTTCTTTCGCCAACAGTTTTTGTTTCTAATTACTGAGAGGGAGAAAAACACAGATTGGAGAAAAGTTTTTAAGGAAAGGTTCTCACTTAGCTTTCCGCAAAGAAGCTTTCTGGTTGGAGGCTTTAAGCAACGTAATGGATCCCTGATGAGTGCCCAGGCTGTGGGAGGATGGCCCACTACCCAGAACTTTCGTTGGATGTGTCAGCCAAACCTGGGCTACCCAAGTGTTGATAAAAATATATGACTCATTAAAGAACATGTTTAGATCCTAGCTACTAGCATCTTTCTTACAGAAAAACAAAAGCAAGAAATCCTCAGCTCAGGAGTCAACAGCAGCAAAGTGCAGTTTCTGTTTGTTTCTCCGACCACTGCTTGCAGTGAACCTGAGGAGAACAACCTCCCACTATTAGCATGGAAGAGGCTGAAAAGGCAGGTGGCTCTCACGTTCTCCCAGTTTCAGAGCACCTTATCTCACTGAAAGAAGAAAGGATTTTTTTTTTCACTTACAGAACCCTTTCAAAAAGTCACTTAGAAGCAGAATCAACAAACAAAAACAGAAAACCTGCCCATCATTATGGTATGAGCTAGAAAATGGCTAGGGCTAAAGTTTGTATTCCATTGAACTGAGGAAGCAACAGCCACATCACACCAGCTAGAAGATACTACAATGGTATCTGTAAAGAGCAATGAAGAGCCTAAGCACCTTGACAGCGGAAACAGTTTGAGTAGTACAACTGTTCAAAATTGTGTTTTGTGCAATTTTCTGTACAGAAGTTTTGTTTGACTGCCTGGAAGCTACACTACAGCTGCTCCGTAAATGTTTTGGAGTGTACGCCTCAGGCACCAAAGGCACTTGACCAACCCAATTATTATTCCATCTGTAGTCTGTTATTCTGCCCCACCACACTGCCATAATTCTATCTTTGGCTGTGCTTCCAAAAAACAAGTCCCTCAACACGAGACTTGTTCCATACCCAGCTACATAAAAAAAGCCATCCACTTTACCCAGGGTATTACATTTCCAGCTTAACAGTTCAGTTCACTTTGAGCAACCCAGCATCCTTTCTCTCTGACTTCTCATCATAAAGTGTGAGGAAAAAATAATAAAAATATAAAACCCACCCACCCAAACAAAAAACAACCAAACAACCCCACATGCCCTCAAAATACCTTTTCCCATTTCCTGATCCATTGAGTGTGCTGCTCTTACCCTCTCCTTTTCAGAAAAAAAGCAACCATTTACAAGCATATTGTAAGATCTATTGTCTCCTAAACAATCAAGTCTCTCATAGCAGACAGCTCTCCTTTGGGAAAGTTTTTTGCTAAATATCATTCTAACAGCTGTGCAAAGTTTGGTTCAAAAATACAGCCCTTTTCTGAGATTTGACACCTATTCTGATTTCAGTGACCCTCAAAGTCAAGCTCTCATACCAGCAGTGAAATGTTTTTCTTTTCCATGTCTCTTGGCCATAAATATTGTTGTAGTTACTTTTATTTAAATACATTACTAAACCTGATTGTAAACTGACTGAAAGAATAAAATAAAGAATTATTAACAACAACAAAAAAATATAATAGCTAAGCAGCAAACTCTATACCGGGGGTCTCCTCTCCTGGGAAGTTTAGTTCAGGTACAGCAAAGGAGACAGTGATATATTGCTGTACTGATTTCCAACCTGACCAAATTACCAACTTAGAACCTCTTCTGAGTGGTACCAGCTTTCTGCTAAGCAGCTGGTACTGGTAAGATCCTCAGGAGTAGTTGAACTGCTAGTTCCAACATTCATCAGTCTTTCTTGCTGTGCTGTTTCCCTCTGTAGCAGCTGAACCCACATACTTCAGCTGAACGTTTAAAGCTACGGGCAGCAAACCCACCAAGTACTTCAAGTTGCCAGTGGTAGCACAAAGTACTAACTTAGTGCCACAAGAGTCATTATTACAGTGGGAAAGAAACCATGGTAGAAAAAGGCTTCATTGGGCTTTTTCTTCTGTGTCAGTTATTTTTAAACCTACTTACTACTGACACTAAATAGAAAAGCCTTTGTTCTTTCTGAGAAGAACAATTATGTCTGTAACCATGTTCTGAGTTGTTCCATAAAGAACACAACAATAGGAGACATCTACAACACATGTGAGATGTCAACAATATATGAAATATCACACCTTTGTTTTCTGCATGCTCCAAAGTTAAACCTCTACGATTTTTGTCACCAACGGTGACAGGTAGCCATTTCATTTCCTTTCATCTCCACTTGGATTTGTACTATACTATTTTCACCAAAGTCTCGCTTACCTTTGGTAATAGCAGGGCAAAACCATGCAAAGAGAATAAACAAGTTGTCTTGCCTTGAAGGTCTGGAAAAAGACAGGTTGAAGGTACACAAGACCCAAGCAAGAGTAAGGTGAGGAGGGAGTTAAGCCCAACAGATACAATATCTCATGAAGACTGACTTCAGGTTTTGCCTGTGTGCTATAAGCTGTTTCCAGAATCAGGAAGGAGAGCACGTGGCCATGAAGGCAAACTAGAAATTTCCCCACAAATGGAACGTATAATATGAGAGAGGAGGTGTTCTGCAAATTATCAGCTGCGTAACTGATTTCCTAACAAGTCACATCAAAACATGCAAACTTGCAGTTTTGTATCTGTTCGTACCAAAATCAGCAGGCTAAGAGACCACATACAAGAGCGCTTTTTAGAGTAGCATATTTTAGTTCACTGATATTGACTGAAACAATTAAAATCTTCATTAAGCTATAGGCACACAGCTAACCCTGCAATTGACACAACTAATTTTAGAAGACCTGCAGATATTTGGCAAATCGTGTTGTTTGATTAGAGCATCTGTCATAACTTGACGATCTATGGAAATGCAGATGTGCACTGTGCAAAGATTTTGCTTTGAATCTCTCTCACTAGAAACTGTTGCCATATGAGCAATATAAAATAAAATGTCGTTTATTGTCCCTTTTTACCCCTCCACCCACACAGTTCACACGTTACTTTTAAAATGGTCCCCTATCAGAAACACTTTGCCTACATTTTGATCAAAAGAGCTTTAAGGATAAACAAAATGAAAAAGGTGGGAGGTAAGAAATTACTTTTCTTTATAAAAGCAGGGTGGCAGTTATATAAGCATTCCAAACAACAACAGTTTTTCTGCAAAAACACAATAAAAAAGAGCAAAGCTATAAACACTCAAACAGCACGTATAGCATTAATGTTTTCCTCTGTCCTTTTATAGATTTATTGTCTTTGAAGATACTGCTTCTCAACAGTTCAACACAGTAATGCTGAATAATCCTGACAATCCAGCCAAAGCTCGCAGGAAAAATAAATAACGAGAGTAAGTTCTTGAAACAGAACTGGCACGAATCGACTTTCCCTTGACTTTACAGTTCCTCCACCCGAGTCCCTATTTCTCCACCTAGAAGTAGTGAGATGTTGGAACACATTGCGAGACCTGTTTAACTCCCTGACCTGTGTCCAGTGCAATGGATATAATATATCTCCATGTTCCATTTATTGTGCAATCCATGAGCTTGCTGGTCCAAATATTCCCACATATTAAACATTCTTCTAGATAAACTAAATTTTGATCTTTATATTTCAAGTTATTAAAATTGTTGGAATTCAGACAGCTTGTAATATCAATATGAAATCACTTTCTGCTGAAAACACATAGCGAAGGTGGCAACATTGGAACAGGTAAGAGGACAAACTGTCAGTAGGGCATTGTTGCTTCCACTTATATGATTAAGGAAGTGGTATTTGTATTCCCTGTTCCAAAACATTCCAAAATCCAAACCAGATCTCCAAGGGTATTGAACTGTTACTGGTTCTTCAATATCGAGTTAATTTTCTCCTAAAATATTCAAGGTATCTGGGTAGGAATTGGAAAAAGAAGAAAAAAGTATGCATGCCTGAAAGAAAAAAATACTAACCCGGCCTACATCACATATGGGACTTCCAGGGAAGGTTTTTGCTCCTCAGCTTTTTTCCCTACACATGTTCCTGAGAAATCAGAATGCAAGAACACCCTTCTCATAGAATAAATATATTAGCTACTTCCCAGTAGCTTCCCCTTGCTTCATGGCTGCACGCAAAATACCAGCAGAGGATTGATTTTGTGGCTAACAGTATCTCTTCAGTTTTTTTCTCAGGTCTGCCACAGACTTTCTCTTTGACCTAGAAGAAAATATACTTAGTAGGACAAATCACCTGCTGTGTGCTCCAGTTCTTCAAGAAAAGTTAAAAAAAAAGGGCCGGGGCAGGGGGAGTGGGGGAAGAGGGAGGGAAGGAAACAGGGGAAGAGCAAGTTATAATACACCTATGATACCACAGTAATTGGAAGCTAAATCAAGCAATATTTTCTTTATAAGGGATTCTGGGAAACTCCAGAATAAAAATTCTCTAGTGTAAAAAAAATTCCAGGTGAACTGTTACTTACACAAGTGTCAAAATCAATAGCATCTCCACAACACCCATTGGAAAAAAGCATACCACACAGATAGAGGAAAAAACAGTAGTATAACGGCTTGCGAGGGAGCTATGGGAGTAGGAAATAAATATTGAAGTACCTAGCACACTTGGCTCAAGATCTTCCTTTCCTATTTTGTGCCCAGAGGTCTCAGGAGGTTCACCAAGGCTTTTCCCAGATGCTTCTTCTCCCAGGAAGTAAACAGTGTGATAACAGGCCCTCTTACACCTTCCTCAGCCCATAGCACGTAAGTGCAATGATATATTACAAACAACATAAAGAAAGGTTTTGGTCAGTATGTGTTAGTTCATAAGCAAGCACTGATGGAGTACCTGGGCCGCAGAGGATCAGCCTTCTCGAACAGCAAGAGGAGAATGGTGGAACAACACTCTGAAGCTGAGTTAAATATCTTACTAATTTAAGAATGAAAAGCTTCAGCTGAACCTACTCTGGCTTTGTAATGTTTATCAAAGTCTTAACCAGCCTGCTACAACTTCATTTAGGAAAGAATAAGTGATGCATATTCTGCCTTGTCACTAACAAGAGGGGAAACAAACTAACAACAAAAAAAAAAAAAAAAAAAAAAAAAAAATCACCAAT
>NW_015090885.1:8698483-8784164 GCF_001431845.1 Calidris pugnax
TTGGACTGGTAATCAAACTCTTAACCAGCTTGCTACAACTTCATTTATTAAATAATAAGTGAGGCATAATCTTCCTTGTCACTAACAAGAGGGGAAACAAACTAACAAAAAAAAAAAAAAAAAAAGAAGAAAAAGAATCACCAATAAAATGGAATTATTAAGGGAAGAAGTAATGAGAACAAAAAAAAAATTCCTTGGATACAACCTTGCTTACAACCGCCTACACATATTTTTGAAAAGGCTATCTATTCCCAGTTTATCTTACCTTCATTTAATAATAAGTTTCACATTTATTACAGGCAAAAAGCCTACATACAAAAAGTTAGCATTCAATAGCTACTGCCATTCTAGCTTACCTCAGTAACAATGAGTTCATGTAGCCATGTCCTTAAATAAATTTCATTATTATTATCACCATCCAAGGCAGCACAGCATTGCAAAATTTCTTTGACTGTAATTAAACAGATCATTTCTTTTCATTTTATACTGAAGAGCAGTAAGATGTTATTAGCAGGTGCAAGTTTTAATGCCAGTTTATTAGTAGCGCTGACTTGGTGTCTGCTGATAGTTACTGTGAAGGCCAAAAGGTTAACAAGAGTTGGCTGGGATCAAGTATCTTGCCAGGTGTTTTCCTTGTGGTTGATGGAGTAAAGCCAATTGAAATTATCAGTTTAAAAACTAGCCACTAGAGACTCTTTGCTTCAACATGGAAATATCACTTTAATGGAACAAAAAAAAAAAAACTAAAAAAAGCATTTTTCCTGTCTGTTACTGCAACAACTGTCAGATAATTTGTAATAATTAGAGCTAGTAGCAGCCAGCTTTCTCTTTGACTTCAACAGTTTCCTCACAAAATAGCAGTGCAAAGAAAGTTCAGCACTTTAAAATAATAATGATCTGTTCAATAAAATAGAGTTTCACAGCTTTCTGAATTTTGTAAGCAATATTTAAGGCAAAGAACAGGTGTTAAACATTTTCCAGAGGACTTTTAATTGCCTAATTCCTATCTGTAAAGAGTCGTAATAAAATAACAAAACTATGATTAAATATGAGGTAGGCAGCATGGATAATAAAAGAAATGCACACTGCTGTTTTGGACTCAATACACAGGTATTTGGTCCAGAATAAAGCAGATGGCAAGCCAAACACATAAGCATCCACTTTATCTTGCAGATCCTGCTGTTCTCTGATTACTTTTATTTATTTTGGGTATTTCAGCACATCTGTAATATTAGGCAGATGAAAGACAGAGGTGACAGATTCATGGTCCACAAATTCATTGTCAGAGGAAAAAAAAAACCCAAATCATCATATGCACAGCAGTACCCTTAAAAACACATCCATTAAAAACAAGTAAATTATATTACCTGAGTATCCAGGTTATTCCCTTTTATTTCCTCCTAATTAGGACTATACCCTAACCAGAGAGTTCATCAAAGCGGGAATCCAGTCTTCTAGGGCTGTTCTTTTGAACACATATGCCTATATATGTGCATGTGAGCATGCACCTATCTGTGAACACATAGCATATACACAGAGATAGACATTTTCATCAGTCTTTAGCACCAAAGGCCTTTTGCCATGAAGACAAGTTAATACAGGAAAAAGGCATAATTATGGTATGTTTTGATTGGTTTGAACTTCAGCTCATTTTTTTGAAGTATTTCAAAGGGTTTCAAAAAAAGTGACATTCTCACTATACTGATACCAAAAGCAGCTTTGTCGAAGTCAGGATTTTACACCCAAATAGCTCCAAATAGAAAGACTCCAAATAGAAAGAATAACCATTGTGGGCAGAGAGAACAGAGGGATTTCTGTGCAATAAAAACATTTGAAAACTATTTTCCAGATGAATTCTGCTCCCTAAGGAGGGGCTTGTATCTTTAAGGGCTTGCCTTGACAGAGTTGCAAAGCATTTCAGGCAATTTATTTGAAAATCCTTATATTAAACTGTTCAGCCTCATTCCCTGCCTGTCCATTGTACTGCATTTTCTGTTCAGAGCCCTATCGTTCTCATAGTGCTGCTAATGACAACAAAACACTCTATTCCCTGTAGAAATTTCAGAAAGATAAAGCTGAATATCCTGTGAGGACAAAGGGTACATTAGAACAAGCCTTGGAGTGTATGATAATCACAACGTGAAGAAAACATCTTCTCTAGGCAACTTGTTCAAGTGTTTGCCCTATTTCACAGTGAAAAAAATAATATTCCTTAATATGAACTTTGACTTTTCTATACTCCAGCTTCTGTCTATTGCCTCTCATCTTGTCACCGTGCCCCTCTGAAGAGTGTCTCTGGCTCTGTCTCCCCCACACTCTGCCTTTGTGCAACTGCAGGCAGCACTAAAGGCTCCCTCCCTCCAGCCTTCCTTCCTCCAGCTCGATCAAACCCAGCTCTTGCAGCCTCTCCTGGTACACCCTGTGTGCTGCTCCAGCCCTGAACCAGCACGGTGGCCCACCACTGGGCTCCATACCTCAGCCTCTGTCTTGTGCTGGGGAGCCCCAGACTGGTCACAGTGTTCCAGGTTCAGTCCCACCAGCGCCAAATAGAAGGGAAGCTACCTGTGCTCAGCGTGATGGCTGCACCCCTGCTAACAGCCCAGATGTGGTGGCTGTTTTGTGTTGCAAGGGCACATTGCAAGGGAACATTGGATGCAACCTGTCTGGTCCTATGGACTTCTGTATAACCTCATGTTCCCCAGCTCTATCTTCTCCTAGGCATAATGTTTCATTCCAACACACTAGCGGGCTCTGTGACCTGAGAAAGCAGAGGGCAAACTTTACCAGTAATAATGAAAGCAAAAAAAAAAAAAAAAAAATCGAGTACATCATATTTTTCTCTTGTCCTTCATCACTAGGTCTTCTGTCCCGCTGAGCAGTGGGTTTGTGTTTCTTTGCTTCGCCTTCACCACTGTGGTTATAGCACCCTGTGCTGTTGCCCTTCACATCCCCCACTACTTTCAGCTGCGGTTAAGCTTGGACTTTCCTAGCTCTGTCCCTGAAAACTCAGGCCGCATCTCTATATTCCTCCTCAGTAGCCCATCTCCACTGCTACCTTGTGTACCCTGCCTTCATGTGTTTTTGTTCAGTGAGGAGTTCCCTGGTCATTCATGATGACCTTCTGCCATGCCTGCTTGTCTTCCTGCCTGTTGCAGAGGACTGTTCAGCTTCAAGGACATCATTCCTGACAATTCTTTTTGCAAACCAAGACAACATGTCGTCCAGTCTGCTTAAGTGACCTTGGAGGTTGTATTTGCATTCTGAGGTACAATTTAGGCACCGTGAAGCCTAATTTCCATTGATAACAAATTTCCATTGAGGAGACTGAAATCTCCCCCAATGCCAAAAATCTTTTTCAGACTTTCCTCATGCTATTCAGGCCTGCTAATACATTCAAATACCCTCCATACCTAAATCTCACTTTAAGTCAAGAGGTAATTGCCTTCTCAATGTTTAATTCACCCCTGAAATCATTAAAGACTTTGTAATGTTTCCCTCTGTTTAGCAAATATAAACAAGGCCCAATCCATTGCTCTCATAATTGCTATCATATATCCATCTTCTGAAGGAACCACTCTTGTTTCTCAGTAAGCAACTTTTTGTTATTAAATTGTTTGAAATTCAGCAGTAGCACTACACAATGCATTTTTATTTGCACGCTAGCCAAGAAATGATTCAAGAACATAACAGCTTTTCTGAACTGGATTTAAATTACCATCAATCATTCAATAAACTATAACAAAATTTCCCCTTCCTGCACATTTTGTTGAACACCACTGCATATTTTCCTGACTAAGGCTTATGGTGGCCAAAAGGCATCTCTGAGAAGACTACACTGTCAAACTTGGATATGCAGGACACGGTATGTACTTTAAAAGACAGGATTGTGTCTGGAGTTTATACCCCTCTCCCATTATTTCATTTTTCTTCAACACTATGGTCTTCACAAGAATGGCATATCATCACTTTTCTAAATGTATTTTGACATACTGCTCAAATAATCACAGCAACTAGTTTTTCTCACTATTCCTTTGTGTTCATCTGTTCGGTTTTATCTATGGCTTTTTGCTTTTTCCTTTAACATAATCCAGCCCCATAATAGTCTTCTTTCCATGTATATATAAATTTTGTTTAAATTGCTCAGGAATCCAATTGGCTGAGCAGCAGTCCTATAGTTACTTGACAGAAACACACCACTCTTCCCTAGCTAATCCAGAAAGCATTCTGACTCCACAAAATGATCAATATCTGTAGCACAGTTAGATGTGGTTTGCAACAGCCTTGCTGCAAGTAGATGCTAAAATAGCCAAGCCAGTACCTATTCTGCAGCTAAGTAGAGGGCAGAGCAGTCCAAGGCAGCTGAGGCCTTTGACAAGCATTACCCCGATTTAATGTAATTCTAGCTAATCTTAATATAATGTCAAGTCAGGACACATACAGTAATCCTGCACTGACTCCAACTACTGTGTCATTTCAGGGGAAAGTACAGTCTTGTTTCATCCTCTTCACATGAAAAAATGAAAAGCAAATCATTTATCATTTGTAATTATTCATTATTATATTATCACAACTTGAGATTTTAAGTATATATATTTCACTCAGTTTCCTTGGGCACTTACATTTATTACATGGACCTGTTTCTATTTTACAATAATCAAGTAATGTTTCCAGCTTAGTACAGGCTAACAAAGTAACAAAAATTATGTTAGGTAATATGGTACAGGTCATCCAGGCTAGAAGAATGCTTTCTAAGAAGTAAAAGTAACATTTGTGTGTTTATAATGTTTGACTAGATGATGTCTGACTGCTTAACGGGTAAGCTGCTACCTGAAGTCAGAGTCCTGGTCATACCAGTGAAGAAAATCTTTTTTGTTCCTAGGTTAATAAGGTTTCCTTGTGCCATCCAGGCATGTTGTGCACAATTTTTAGTCTGATTAGCCTTGCCAGTGAAGAAAATCTTTTTTTGTTCCTAGGTTAGTAAGGTTTCCTTGTGCCATCCAGGCACGTTGTGCACAATTTTTAGTCTGATTAGCCTTCCTTGAAAACAGCTAATTATATAGAGGCATTGGTTTGACTGTGGACATTTTAATTTCTAGCTCTGATGTGGTTCTCCTCAGTGTCTGGACACTGCATGTTCTTGTTGCATCTTCCAAGACAGTCAGGACTGGACACAAACAGCTTGAAGGCAGTGCGACAGGCAGGTGAAACACTGCCCGAGTGAGGAGCAGAGCACACGCCGGGAGAGCTCATTCAGCTCCAAGAGCTTGGAGACAACCCAATATTCCCAAGTCAGAGATACTGCAGCCAACAATATCATGGGACCATACTATTGAACACTGTGTCATAATATATGTGAGGTACAGGGAAACAAATTAAGCTTTTATACAGGACCTTGATGTAGGGATTTCCAGGAGTGTGGCCTTAGAACACCAATGTTCTTTTAACGTGTTTGTCAGTATCTCTGTGCATACGAGCATATATGCAGAAACTTTATCTATGTGATAAAAAATACTTTTAAGTATCGTATTAAGACATGGTTTTTTTCATTTTTTTTAAACGTATTTGTAACACTGTACACCCAGGGTGGGACTTTTATAAGCAGTCAACAGAATACTCTAGCCCTCTTGAAATAAGAAATCTAAGTTTGCTTTTATTAAAATTTGTGGCACTGGTCTCCCAGAGAAAATAGATCAATTAGCTGAGTGATTTAAAATCTCTTCTCTGCAGGACACAAGGAACCATGAACAGTAACAAGGATGAGTCAGTTGAAAAGAAAAGAAAAATATATATTTCCACGTATATGGGTTTGTGTGGCAGGGTTTTGCTAGCAGGAAGGCTACAGGGGTGGCTTCCGTGAGAAGCTGCTAGAAGCTTCCCCCATATCTGATAGAGCCAATGCCAGCTGGATCCAAGACTAATCCACTGCTGGCCAGGGCCAAACCCATCAGTGATGGTGGTAGCACCTCTGTAAGAACATATTTAAGACGAGGGGAAAAAATACTGCACAGCAGCAGCCAGAGGAGACGAGTGAGACTAGGTGAGAGCAGCAACTCTGCAAACACCAAGGTCAGTGAAGAAGGAGGGGGAGGAGGTCCTCAAGGCACCAGAGCGGAGATTCTCCTGCAGCCTGTGGTGAAAACCATGGTGAGGCAGCCTGTCTCCCTGCAGCCCGTGGAGGTTAATGGTGGAGCAGATATCCACCTGCAGCTTGTGGAGGAACCCATACCAGAGCAGGTGGATGCCCAAAGGAGACTGTGACCCAATGGAGAGCCCATGCTAGAGCAGACTCCTGGGGCCCTGTGGAGAGAGAAGGCCAAGCTGGAAGCAGGTTTACCGGCAGGACTTCTGACCCTGCGAGTGATTCACGCTGGAGCAGTCTGTTCCTCAAGGAATGCACCCTGTGGAAGGGAGTCATGCTGGAGCAATTTGTGATGAACTGCAGCTTGTGGGAAGAACATGTTGGAGAAGTTCATGGAGCACTGTCTCCTGTGGGAGGGAGCCCATCCTGGAGCAGGGGAAGAGTGTGAGGGATCCTCCCCCTGAGGAGGAAGGAGCGGCAGAAACGATGTGTGATGAACAGACTGCAATGACCATTCCCCAGACTTCTGTGCCACTGGAGGGAGGAGGCAGAGAAAATCAGGTGTGCAGCTGAGCCTGGGAAGAAGGGAAGGCTTGAGAGAAGGTGTTTCATGTTTTGGTTTTATTTCTTATTACCCTAGTCTGATTTGATTTGTAATTAATTAAATTAATTTCCCCAAGACGAGTCTGTTTTGCCTGTGACATTAGCTGGTGAGTCATCTTCACCTCTCCTTATCTCAATCCACAAGCCTCTCATTATATTTTCTCTCCCCTGTCCAGCTGAAGAGGGGAGTGATAGAGTGGCTTAGTGGGGACCTGGCATCCAACCAGAGTCAACCCACCACACCAGACAAGCCCAATTACAATTTTGAAAACATTACTAAGTGAGGAATGGGAAGGAACATAGCAGACTCAATACAACCGGATCTAAGTGAAGAATTTGACAGACTGCTTCACAAACATCTTGCAGAGAAGAACGCATTCAAGTAAGCTTGAATATGGATGTAGGGGTACAGAAAGCCAACTTAAAGGGTAAGGTAAATAAAGTATCATGGCAAATTTTCTGGACAGCTTCATTTTTTCAATATTTTCTAAACTTTGCCAACAAAGCCTCAGGTTTAAGAGTTTGTTTGACAGCACAGGTAAGGAAGATGCAAATGGAAAGGACTGAGCAAGATCCAGAATCAACATGGCAGATCAACCATGCAAGAAAATTAAGCAGCACACAGCTGCTCTATAAAGATGCAACTGTCATTTATATCATTCCGTTCCTTGTCTTTTTGGTTTGTCTCCTTCAACTGGTACAGCTTGTCTTTTAGACAGTCTTGTCTTTGGAACAAGCCTTGTTATTTTGCTCTGTGCTTTATTCAGCTTCTAACAAAATAGGTCCCCGAATGACTGAGATTCCTCGCGGTATTACTTCAATATAAATGTTAAACAACAATATTATTGTTATGCTATATAGCTGATCCACATCAAGGGATTTGAAGTTGATTCATTCATCATTGTCAGGCAGGCAGTTCAAATTCCATTCGAGCCCATATGCAACAACCCAAGTATAATATGATCACTTTTTAAGGGTGTGAAGGGAAAAGGAGTCTTGGGAACAATTTGAAATGACGAAGTTCACTTAATAACTGAAGTCAAACCGAAGCTCAATGACTTAATCCATATTGCTGTACCTTATTGGCTGCATCTGTGGGTTAGTCTGCAGCTCCGTGAGACTTGTCTGCAGGACCCTCAAGGTGGTGTAGGGCACGTGTCCAGCATTCCCAGGGGTGCAGCACTGGGGGCAGAGCACCATGTGCTGTCCTGGACCTACTGCTGTGTACCTAAGTCATGGTGCCATGGACTGGTTCTAGACAGATGAGATAAGAGTCATTCCCAAAGGGACATGGTGTCTCTTGCCACTACAGCCAGTGAGATTTTGTAGGCAACTGCCACTTGGAGAAGTGTGGTGCTGGATTTTGAATTCTTCACAGGCTGCTCCTGAGACCTGCCTGCCTTGTGACTCAGCAACAGCCAGCAGGCCCAATACAGCACCAGAAGTATTGCCTTGCCAGAGAGGACATCAAGAGACATCATCTAATTCAAGCATATTAATCTGGAAAAGCAAATATTGAGCTCTGTAGTGGACTCTCTGATTCTTCAGCTATCCAGCAGATTAAGACAGAAAGGTTTCATAAAGCACTTCCTAGAGACCAAAGACTTTCTTTGGTGTATGGACGTCCTTTGTACGCACGCGGTAAAGCTTCTGTGCCTTTCTAATCTCAGCACTCCCTTTCTCCCCCTGCAAGAACGTGTATAACTAAACTTTTCTTTGGCTTCTATGTATCATTTCCAACTCAAGTAATTTTTCAGGAAGTGCCTCTGCTTTACCCAGTCATCGTACTTCTATCTGAAGCGGCATGACTACTATCAAAATCAAATTTTTGCAAGTTTGAGCATTTCACCGGTGTTTTCTCTAAACACAAAATTATATGGAATTCTAAGCATCTGATTTGCACTGTATTTCTCATTTAGAAAATTGTGTTGACAAATTATAGGCCAAAAAATAACTATGCAAAATTTGGTAGATTGTTTATTAAATTCTTCACAAGGTAATTCTTCACAAGGAAAGGTATGAGAAATACAGTTGAGATACCACTAGGAATAAGGATGCCATTTTCAAAACTTTTTTTAATGATAGTTAGAGGATAAAGTTAGAAAAGTTATATTTAAAAAGCATGAGTTCAAAATGGAGTGTTTGTACTGTACGATGAATTTGATTTAGGAAAGCATGTTTGCCTCTTTAAAAAAAACAAAACACAACAAAACAAATAAGAATTCTCCTCTCTCTGCAGAGACCATATTTTTTTCCATTTTAACTAACAGCTGTGAGGTCAACAAACATTCCCCACAGAAAAATATTTTCTTTTATTTCTAATTGCTATACTTGCTCGCTAGTTGCCTTCACTTAGGAAAGTGCAGCAGCTAAGCACTCAGCAGTCCGTGAACTCCTGCATCTTTCACATTACGTGCCGGGGTACCCAAGGGCAGGAAAGCAACCCTCTCAAATGCCTAACAAATGCATTCAACTTGAAAGAGACACGGGTGCTGTCATTGGCCCCTGGAAGCAGCTTGCCAGCAATGGGGGTGGGAGGAGGAGAAAAGAGAAAAGCAGAAGGAACGGGAGAGAGGGGGAGGCAGGACACGCTGTACTGTAACTCAGTGTCACAAGAAATGAAACAGCGCTGTGTTTGTTTACTAACAAAGATGTCAAATGCTTGTTTGATGCTTGAGAATTTTCATATGCACTTCAAGGATCTGACTGCGTTTTGTCTTACGAGTGGGGAGCTTGCTGAAGGCTTAGGCGTGCCAGTTTTGCCTTTTTCTTTTATTTTTTCTTTTTTTTGTTTGTCTTACATTTTGCTGACTTATGCTTAAACCCAGAAGTACAGCCACACAATTATTGCTAATAAAGGCACAGTATCTTTCAAAGTGGACTGATATACTTCTCCTCACAGCTATGACCAATCTCTTCATGTTAGAGATGGCAATACAGAAACTGAGCCCCCACAGGACAGGCAGTGGGGCTGGGATATTGCCCTCCTTCCCCACTGCAAGAAGTGTACTGGAAGTGGTTCAATCTTTCTGCTAAGGCACACAATCAGGGCAGGGTTTTAAAACTATTGTATGATGAGGGGAGGTGGAGAACAGCAATATTAAGATAATTAATTCCCAGCCGTTAGCCAAACCTTTAAAAATCTCTGTCCAAATCTTTCTTCAGATTCATGTATCCTTCAGATTTCATGTGTCCTTTTTGAGACGGTTTCTCTTACCACAGGGAAGCTCCGAATGGGAGGAGTGCTACCTTGGACTCGCATCCTAAAAAATGTTTTCTGTACTCCTTTCATTGTCCTCAGTAGTTGCACCATAGTAAAATGCAAGAGCCCACTGGTGTTTCTGCAGCCCCTTTATTTATTTTCTACAGCCCAGTGGATGCTGGTCTTTGACTCAAATGCTGTGTGTGTTTATGCAGCATTGCTACATGGGCTGCTGGTCTTTATCTGTTACCATTAGAATTAATATGAAGTATACTTCCACATTTTCCATTTAACCAGGAGTTCTCCTTCATGTAAGTAATGCTAAAAAAAAAGGATATTAACTGGTGAAACCTATGATACCAACAAGCTTTTGCTGTTTTATTGGTAATTATAGATAGTAGAAATAAATGCAGGAATTAACACGACTGAAGCTGTAATAAACTAAGTATAAATTTCATAGGAACTGATTTTTATTAAACATTGTCTGACTTACTGATAACACGCTAGACCACTTCGATCCTATACTACCAGCCATCTCCTTATCATTGGGGAGGCAAAGAGGGTCATTTAATAGAAGACCATTTACCATTTACCACCTCTCACAAAGGAAGTACAACACATTCTCTTCTATATCTGGGAAAAATAAAAGGGCTTTCCTAATTTCTCTGTGTTTACTGATCCTCTGAACAGAAACACAAAACAACACAAAACAACGCAACCGGAAAAACAACAGTTTTCTTGCTACCAACCCCTTTTAAAGGATGACTATTTTTGCCAGATGTGCTTGTTGCTCCTGCCTCAGACCTTTTTTGTTCTTCTTTTTTTTGCAGTTTGTTTTTCAGCTTGTGGCTCAAACCCCACCACCGTCCCTTGCTGTGATGACGGTAAATTGGAGATCAAAACAGCAGCGAGGAAGGATAAACTCTGGCCACCGCAGCCCCGAAGAGAAGCTTAATTCCTCCCCTCTCACAGGAGCTCCTGGTAGCACTGTCCTGCTCGTTTGTTGATGTGTGCCATCATGTGGTCGAACGCAGAAACGCCCAAACATCACTAACTTTCACTCTTTCCGCAATTTTAAACACGAGATAGAAAGCCAGGCGGCTGCAAAAAATCATTCCTTCGGGCCTGTCTCTCCAGCAGGAGCTCAGGATTCCACAAGTGACATTGCCCTTCCTGCTCCTGCATGGCCGCTAGCAAGCCCAATAAGGGTTATAATCTTTGAACCCCTGGTAACTATATTACTGCCACAAAAATAAAACCCTAATGCATCTTCAGAAGGTTCTGGATTTCTAGTAGGTGCCAGTATATCCTTGCGAATCAGGGAAGAGCTCAATCCTGCTTTACTGTTGCTGAGAAGGCGCTGACTGCCCACCCCACCAAATGAATCAAGCTGATGAGCTGTCTGGAGCAAACTGCCGAGGGCCCAACACACAGAGCGGTCACCTTTACACATAACAGCACAAGAAAATTACAATTTCAAAAACATTTAGGATACTTACACCAAAATAGCAAATCCGGTCATTTTCATGAGTGTTGCTTAACACAATTTCATGGCCTCAGAGCCTTGCTCGAGTGGCATTTTCTGCTCCTTTCTCTTCAGGAGGTGAGTGATTAAAGCTGGCAGAGCTGACTCCCCCCAAAACACAGGGGGTCAGGCTGCACGGCACTTAAAGGCACAGCACTGGGTGTTATCAAAAACTGATGGGCACAAGTCATTCCTTGAGCACTCACAGGTCAGGCTGGCCCAGTCACTAATCGCACCGTGGCTCCGGGATGAGCTACTGCAGAGTCACCTCTCCTCAATTCATGGATATAAATATTGGAGGCTGTAAAGCAAGGCTTGTATGCGGGAATAAAATGAAATGCAAACAGTCTATCATACCCTACAGAACGAAGGAGCAGGGCTTAACTTAAACATTTATTCATAGAGTTTAAAGGCAGACAAGACCATTACAATCATTTTGAATGACCTTCTGCATACCACACACCACTAAATTTTACCCTGTTACTAATGAAACAAGCCCAGTAACTTTTGTACAACCAAAGGATGTCTTCCAGAGAGACACTGGGCCTCGGTTTCAAAAATCAGCAACTCAGAGTCCAAATGTCTCCCCTGTGAGTTCGTACCAGCGACGTGACAACACACAGTTAAAACTGTCTCATGACTACGTTTGAGTTTGTCTGGCAACAGCTTCCAGCCACTGATCTGCTGTGTCTTTCTATGTTAGTTTGAAGAGCCCAACACTATCCAGTATTTTCTCTCCTCAAAAGCACTTAGAGTTTGTAACCAAATCATCTCAAAGACATATTTTCATGCCTACACAGACTGAACTGGTTTTGTATTTTTCATGGCTAAAAGTCTTCTACAGTCTCTGGATGGCTCTGGAGCCTGTTTTCTACACTGGTTGTCATTTTTAACATTAGATCTTAAAATACAATTTTTATAGGATTAAGGAAAGTGCTTCAACAGAGTTTTTGCCAATGCACTACACGGAGATCCTTTTTTTTTTTTCCTCCTTCTCCTTAATCCCTTACCAACAGCCCCAAATCACAGCAGGCCTTTTTGACACAACCTTGCATTGGAGTTTATAATTCTTGTCTAATACCAACACATAAGACCTTTCCTACTTCTGAAGATATAATTCCCCTTTTCAAAGCTACCACCTCCATCTACAGTTTCTAAATCTGTGGTACTTTAAACGTGGTTGAATCAAAATACATATTGTTTGAATATGACTTCTGTGTGAGTGGAGCTCAGCTTGTCAGTGATCTCTAGATCTGCAAATCTGCCATTTGACCTCAGCATTATTTAACATTTTGATGCACTTTGTGTTAGCTACAAGTTTTATGAGCCTTAAGGTGCGTTTACTTCCAGATGATGGGTAGGGATGTTGAATATCATGGCTCTGGTAGGGGCCATTAGGATGCACCAGTTGTGCCACTCTGGTTTTGGGTAACGGCTTCTCATTGACAACTATTGCCACATCGGGCAAGTTCTCAATGAATTAAAGGCATGTTGACAAACCCAAAGAGTTCTACATCTTTAAGTAACCATGGTATTATATCAAACTCTGTATCAATGTCTATTATATCTTCATAGATATCAAGGAAGTCCTTAATCAAAAAGTCATAAATCTAACTGACATTCTTCAAAAGCTCACATCTACTTTTATTTAAATCTGTCAATACTTATTAAATCAAGTCTACATCATTTTCCCAATACAGAGTTGGAGATAGACATCACATTAACGTGAATTTTACTTGTCCGTATCACCAAATTCATCTTGAAATAGGAAATCTGCGATTTACCCATAATCCAAAACATACAGATAATAGAATACATGATTTCATGTAATTCATCTGCATCCTTGATAAAAAGCACCTTAAATCAGCAAGCCTGGGTGTTAATCTCTCAGAGACCAGGTTCAACAACCTCCTCAAAATTACAACAGAGCATGGCTCAGCTGTGCCCAGTACAATAGATCTCTACTGTTTCCCTAATTTTATTTCTAACAGTCTTTAAAATTTCTGTTGACATTAACCTGTAAAACAGTGTTGTCATAGCATGGATTTCTCTTGGGAAGCACTTTCTCATCTTATCCACTTCCTAGCATCTTTGTTCACTTTGACCACCATGTCTCCTTCTTCCATTTTTGTACATCAATACTTCCTCTTAGTCCAGAATGGACTTTTGCCTGAAATTATTAAGCTTTCTTATAGAATTGAGAGATCTTAAATGTGTAAGAAAATCTTTTTAACAACATGTGTTGATTCACTGTTTTCTATTACATTTTCCTTTCAAATTTCCATCTATTTTTCCTCAACATTGGGAAATCAGCCTCCTGGGAAGGCCAGGGCAGAAGCTACCATTCAAACAGCTCTTCTTTCATTTCTGAGTTTCCATAGGCAATAATTAGTAGTATCTATGTATTCACCATCTAACAGGCCAAAGATTAAGAAGTATCATTTTGAAGTATAAAAATGCAGTTACCAGGTCCTCAGTGCAACACATATGATAAAAGAAAATTTAAAATTCTAGCATTTCAGAAATTTTAACAAAATTTCAGTACTTGCTGCGTGACACAGTAAGTATATGTGTCTCAAACTGAAGTTGCCCATAAACTGTCTGTAGTGCAGAAAGATGCTTACGTAGTTATGCATGGTATTCTGTAAGCTGACTTCATAACCTGAAGGGGAGAATATAATTTTCCTCACTTCAAATTTTGCTAGAGAGAACACTGCTGAGTATGCATTCAAGATGACCATACTTCCAGCTTACCATCCGCACTACAGAAATTTTATTAACTCCATACTATTTCTGAACAGGCCACAGTCAGTCATGTTTACACTAATTATCGCAGTTTTCAGCAGTGCCAGATAAATCAGATTCCAATTCCCACTCATTACACATCATCAGGGCTTCGATAACTGGGCACAACAAATGTAAAATACACCTATCTACAGCAGTCTGGGACTTTGGGTTTAGCTCAGCTGCAGTCAGTCCCAGAGATAGACAAGGTGTGGTTTATGCACCCTCTCCAACATTCAGACCTTTGAAGCTGCTTTAAGTTATACTGGTAGCTTGGCTCTCCCAAGTGCCCATGCTCCAAACATTCCTGAGATCGAGTGACACAAAATTGTTGAACAAACTCTAACGACTGAAATTTTCTCCATCTGAGAGGACCTTGAAGCATAGGTAATCACAGGAAAACAGAAGAATTTGTCCCCCCTAGCACATAAACCCTTTTTTCTCACATATGAAAAAAATACAATTTAAACAAACTACTGACCAGCAGAGCTATGAGCCACATAGTACTAGCAATCATATACAGACTTGGTGAGAAGAAAATGAGATTCAGAGACAATGAATTCCAGAGCTGGAGACCTTTATTTTCCCAATGAAAATCCCTGTAAACCTCAGCTGAGCTCAATTGTTGAAGTGGTGCTTTGCAAGGCAAACCACTTCTGCTCAGTGACAACTCCAGTTGTTTTGTAAAATATTGACTTGTTATCTTGAATTTCTTGTAGAAGTAAAAGAATTTCTTGTAAAAGTAATTTGATGTTGTTGTCAGAGACAAGATACAATACGATCCTTGGGATTAGCATTAACAAGATGCTGAAAATTGGCAAAAAGTGCATGTCTTACAGTATTTTCAAGATAAGTACTTTGAGAGGGGATAATAACAATTAATTCTGCAGGTCAAATAAAAAAAATCAAACAGCCATTGAGTTACTAAATACAGAATTAAAAACAAACAAACAAACAAATAAATAAATAAATAAATAAATAAATAAATATTTTAGTGAACCAGACCATGTTCCAAGGAGAACACATCTTTCAGTCATAAGCTCCTTGGACAAGATGAGTAAAATTGCCTCACCTTTATCTTTAAACTACCTTATCCTTTCATTTTGTTATCATTAACTTCAAATTTAAACAACAATAAAGCAGAATGATAGGAAGGGGGCAGAACAGAACCGATGCCGTTGTTGTTCCAACCATCTTTGACAGAAGGAGCTATACCACATCACCAGAGAGACTTATCCAAGAGCCATCTGGGACACCAGCAATAAAACAAATGCTGGATTCACATGGAAAGGAGAAAATAGCATCAGTTTAAGGAAAGAATATGACTAGCCCACATGGAGTTTGAAAGTAGCACATAAAAATAAGAACTCACTAAGAAATATGCCCTGCCTATAAGTAACCGTAAGTAATACTTCAGTTACAGAGAAAAGGCTATGGAACTCGGTGACTACAATTAATGTGTACTATTTTTGTTTTATTCAAGTGCCCCTAAAAAATGGCAGGGTGCCACCACATTAACATACTGCAAAAGAATAAAAGGTGGCCTCACAAGGAAGGACTTGTTATCTCTTCAGTGAAGGACTAAATTATTACCTTACATGGAGAAAAATGCAACTGGCAGCAAATTTAATATATGTCCAGCTCAGATGGTAGAACAGGTTTATAGAAAAGTATATCTAGAAGTGAGCATCTTTCTTGATGCAGTATAAATCCCATTGCTTCCTGTGCTATCCACCATGCGTACAAAGAACAGTTATTACTTTCCTCTTCATAGTTGCTTTTTATATTTTTGAAGACTTAATGTGGCCCCACCTGTTCCTTTTCACTTTCCTTTCATTAAGGTAAAGAAACTTAGCACCATTCCATGACAGGGTGACATTCAAGCATTTGTTTAAGTTCTGTCCTAAATAAAGATAGCGTTGCAACCTGGGCTTAAAAGACACAAGCATCCAGCTTCCACACTGAAGATCAAATCTTGAAATATCTCCAAAACCTCAGGGAATGAGACGTTAAAGCCAGTAATCTTATGTTATGTTTATTGCAGTATTGAATCTGATCTGCCATCACATATTTAACCAGTCAGTTCCTGCTGCTGTTACCTTCCATGCAAGGTCATAGGAACCAATCTTTCAATCATAAAAGCCTAACACAATAAAGAATCATTCTGTGCTTAATTGAATCAACTGCCTGGAAACTTGTCCTAGACTGAAGAAAAAATTCTTTTGCCTTTCTGTTAAGATTCAGCATAGCAGGTTACAATACTCTCACAGTATATCCAATTTTTAGTGTGATTTTTGTCCATGAACTATCCTACATTTGTCATCTGTTACAGGTCATTTAGCTCAGACAGGATGATAATAATAGGAGGAAGACGTAGGGGAAAAAAATGCTTACAAGTTATCATGTTGACAGTGAAGGACAGAATACATGTTGTTTTGTTTCATCTTTTACCATAAGGTACTTCTCCAGACTTCGTGCTTTTTGAGGTTGAGGATATTTCAGTGCACTTGCCTTACAGACAAAGGAGGTGGCACCATGGCCACTCCCATGCTGTATTTTTCTCAACTTTGTATCATGTATAGCTATGCCTGACCACCGAATCTATATAAAACTTATTCATAAAAATGATGGACAGCTTTCTCCAGTTTCTAATCTACATATAATCTTATAAAGACATACAGTTCAAATTGTTATGTACAAATACTAAGCATTTAATCTGAAGCATCAAAACTGAAAAGAAAGCAGTGAGCTGTAAATGAGGAGTCTCCAAGAACAGAACTCTGTAGCATATATATTTTTGTTTCCCTTTTCTGTAGCTATTTTTTATCTCTAGGTACCTTTTCTAGGCAATCAATAAAAGGCTTTTACATATATTTTAATGTCTTCCTCCAAACTATACAGTGTGTATTACCTTACAGTATGCTGTTGTCTGCATTATTGTTGTAACTTACTCTGCTTTCGTAGATGGCAAATTATCCCTCAATGTCTTATGTGAAGAACCGGGAAAAAAAAGATCAGCTAGCAACGAGTAGCTCTCCTGTACCTGGGGAGGAATTTCCTGTAAGTGGGGAGGCACGGCCCCATGCATCAGCACATGCTGAGGGCCAACCAACTGGAAAGCAGCTTGGCAGAAAAGAACCTGGGGTCCTAGTAGACGCCAACTTGAACAAGAGCGAGCGGCATGCCCTCGAGGCAAAGAAAGCTAACGGTATCATGGGCTGCATTAGGAAACAGCGCTGTCAGCAGGGTGAGGGAGGTGATCCTTCCCCTCTACTCAGCACTGGTGAGGCCTCATATAGAGTACTGTGTCCAGTTATGCACTCTCCAGTACAAGAGAGATCTGGAGCCACTGGAGAGAGTCCAGTGAAGAGCCAGTAAGATGATTAAGGGACTGGAGCACCTGGAGCACTATAAGGAAAAGCCGAGAGACTTGTGACTGCCCAGCCTGGAGAAGAAAAGGCTCAGGGAAGATCTTTTCAATGTATATAAATACCTGAATCATAGAATCACATAGGTTGGAAAAGACCTTTAAAGTCATTGAGCCCAACCATTAACCTAACCCTGTCAAGTCCACCACTTAAACCATGCCTCTAAGTGCCACATCTACCCATCTTTTGAATACCTCCAGGGATGGTGACTCAGCCGCTTCCCTGGGAAGCCTGTTCCAGTGCTTGACAACCCTTTCAGTGAAGAAATTTTTTCCTAATATCCTATCTAAACATCCTCTGGTGCAACTTGAGGCCGTTTCCTCTCATCCTGTCACTTGTTTACACTACCCTGAAGAGTGAGTGTAACAAAGACTGAGCCAGAGTCTTTTCAGTGGTGCCAGAGGTAGAACAAGAGGTGATGGGCACAAACTGAAACACTGTGCTGTCTGAACATCAGGAAAAACGTTTTTTACTGTGAGGGTGATCAAGCACTGGCACAGGTTGCCCAAAGAGGTTGTGGAGTGTACCACCTCAGAGACACCCAAAAGCCCCCTGGACATGGTCCTGGGAAGCCTGTTGTAGATGCTCCTACTTGAGCAGGGCCATTGAACTAGATGACCTTCAGAGGTGCCTACCAATCTCAATTATTTTCAGCTAATTTCCTCTTATTGCAGAATTATTTGGAATGCCATGGCAATTCTGTATAAAAGGGTAGAAAGCTGCTAACTCTCATAACTGTCCTGTAACCATCAGCAGGGTGTGGATATTGAAATTCTAGTTGAAACAATAATAACACAAGCCTAGAGATCCAAGGGGAAAACAACAAGCCCATCTCCAGCTAACTCGGGAAGGAAAATATTGTATTCACCTCACTGGATATGTCACTATACCTTTTATTTTGTTTAGGAACTGTGTGCAGGAAAAATTGTCAGGACAAAAGTATTGCCCTAGTAGCAGTACTGCCATATGATATCCATACCTCATCTCTGAAGACTCCCAGAAGGCATAAGACGTTCCATAACAAATACAATTTTGCAATAATATAAACCTGTTTAGGCTATTGCAAATTGGCTTGAGATCTAAAACATGAGGGCTTATATGCTTTATAGTCCTACCTCACTGCAAACTGTCAGCCTTTCCATCAATGATGGGGCTAGTAAGTAAGCCAATTAGCAGAGTCCCTCCACCTGCTTGTTGGATTCAGTATGCATTAGTTTTGGAAAATACAAAAGGTATATATAAATGGAGATGGTTGTGCACCTTTGTCAGCTCTGCATGTCTGGGGACATGTTCCTTTTCTGATACAAGTCTAAGCAAAGAGAAGCAAAGCATTGGCTTGTATTGTTTCAAAATTGCCAAGACTCTCCCTTATATCACTCCTTAGTTGTATATTGCAGTTTCCACAGCTGGTACCAACACCCATGCATATTAGTATACACATATATTTTCTTAGTTATTTTTTCTCATTGAATGATCAATGATATTTCAAAAACTACTTCAGTTAAGAGTATACTAAGCTACTTTGCCTACTGTAAAGCTCTGGAGAGATTTGTTTTGGTCGTCAAAATCAGCCCGGTTTTACAGGTTATCTCATACAGAGCATTCTGAGGTGAGGGGAAGAGCTACCCTATATGAATCCCTTAAGGTCTTACAGTAAGTCATATCTGACATCCCATTTGTCATTCTGAAACCCTGAGAACAGAAGACAAATGTCCCTCAAAGTTGAAGGGAATCCTTCAGACAGAAATCACTTAAAAAGTAATAAGTTAATAAAGCGTAGAGATGCTTATGCAGAGTAGTCATGAGGCTCATGGGTTGGGATTTTGCTCAGACCTCTTTAAATAACTTCTTAGATAAAGAAGAGAATTTAATTTTCCTGATAAAATTAGACCAATTAATCAGAAAGCACAGCAAAGGATATATTTCCCTTCTATAAGGGGAAAACCAGCTGAGTTATGATAAAGAATTTATTAGCAAGAAGAGTTCTCCTTAGACTTCCTTTGGAAATGAAGGGCAAGCCAATAGTAAAATATTTTAAAGCTCATTGTGGGCTTTTGGAGCAGTGGTGAAATGTGCACCATCTATCAAGATTATTAAGATGAAACTATTAACCCTCTGACAGTTTAATAACCATTCTTTATGTTATAATAACACAGGGCCCCTTTGGGATCAGAGTTCCAATTTTGGAGGTAGTGTCCATCATTTGTCAAGGAAATTGAACCTTTGTGTTGAGCAAAACAGCAACAGGATCAGCATCTCCCACCTTTTCCTCCCCAAATTATACAACCTTGCAGCTTCAGGTACAGGCTTCTTCCTTTTTACAGGCCTTTTCCTGTAAATAGAGCCATTTGGTCTGCGCATTTCTTGGGGGACCACAAATCACGGGACTATAGGAACAAACCAGAAAAGAGCATTAATGAAGTTTGGTCCACAAATCCAAACACTCCTGCAGCTCACAACGCTTTAGACCTTTTAGAGCGCTGACAGGTTAGGGTACCAGACACATGCCAAATCCCAGGTCACTTGTATCAGTTACCCTTCTCAGTTACACCGTAAGCAGGCACGGTGTACAAAACAACATCTTAGCGCAGCCGCTGGAAAAAGAACTTGCACCTCTCTTCACACACACTTTGTGTAAAAAGTAGAAACTAGGAGTACTAATATTCTCATACCATGCATAGCTACTAGTGCACATACCTCCGTTCCTAATCCAGCAGGTTTAACAACATTCACACACTTGCTGGCACACACTGATGTGCTGGAGTTTATAGGAAAGCACTTTTTTATCTTAACTAGGCAGCACTGCAGCCCGTTACTCGGCATGAAGGACTAGAAGCCTCAAGTACTGCGGATGCTAAGGGTAAGCAGTTACCTAGGGAGCAAACTGTCTGACTTCTTTTTCTGTCCTCATGGTCTTCCAGCTCTCAGCTTCCAATATAACCTTACTTCCATGGACTTAATTATAAATCACATATAAGGAATCCTCATCTTTTGAATGCTATTGACTCCCTGAAGGAAAAGGAATGAGAAATCTGTAGATGAGGACAAAAATCACAATACAACTCTGACAAGTAATATTGGAGCAAATAACTGAGGAACCTAGGCCCAACTCATACATATGGCAACAGTGCAGAATACATCTTATGTACATACACATAACTCTAACCAAATAACTTACTCAAGTTAGAAACAGAAGGGAAATTGGAGACAGGATAGTCTTGGAGAACAAGGCAAGAAGACAAGCGGAATGGGTCTATGATGGGATACCCGACAGGACAACAAGGCCTGCAAATGTCCTCATATGCTACTGCCACTGAACTGCAATCCAGGAAAGGGGCAGTGGTAAAGACCCAGGGAGTGGAAGGGCTGGCAGGTAACTACATACATGAAACTTTCACCAGGTACCTTATTTGCTGCAGTTTTGCTCAATTCTAAATAATTAGGGTCAAGAGTAGCTCTTAGTTCATCCAGAGTAACATGCCAGTACCCCCTAAAACCTTGCTAT
The DNA here is from genome assembly GCF_001431845.1 of Calidris pugnax. Classification (NCBI taxonomy): domain Eukaryota; kingdom Metazoa; phylum Chordata; class Aves; order Charadriiformes; family Scolopacidae; genus Calidris; species Calidris pugnax. Next base: position 8,719,610 of record NW_015090885.1, read on the forward strand.
GACATAACTAAGAGGAAAACCATTCCTCCAGAAAGTTAGTAATTAGTCCTGACACAATGGCAATGTTCCACAGAAATCTCTTCCAATCTCATTCATGTCTTTTATAGCTATTCCACACCCACATTATATTCTATATTTTTTGCATTATCCTTGTGACTATCAAGGTTTGTAATGTAGCCAAGTATTCTACTTCCCTAAGAAGTGGCAATGTGTGACTGCTCAGAGAGGAGTCTTCTGTAGAAGTATAATTGAATCAAATTTTAGTTAGATTTAATTCCAAGGTGTTCATATATTGCAGCGAACCACTTTCTGGTCAATATGGTTTCCTTATCCAATTCATCTGCTGCTGCCACAGCCCAGCATTTCTAATACAACAGGGACAGGGGCTCAGATTGGATTTAGATCTGAAATTTATCTAAGTTCACAACAAAGACAGCGTTCAGTTCTGAAGGCTCTGCCATACACCTTGGTTTCCCAAAACATGCAGATGCTCAGATCTGGGTTTTGGCTCAGGCCCATCTCTAGCTGCATACACTTCTGTGGTGATGAATTGCAGTGCTGTAAACAACTGACCATATCACCACGCTAAGGTTAATTAGTCAGGAGGAGCAGTTTAGATCATGCTGGTTTAGTTTTTATTTCAAACAAAGTCTGAGGACTGAGACAAGGAGGAAACAAAACAACCATCAACCCAAAACCTGTAGTTTTGCTCAAAGACTATACTCTAGTGTTTAGATCATAGCTTTGTTCTTCTTCTTACCTCTTCAGATTTAATTTTCTGTGTCACTTTGTACCAGGGAGCAGGTTGGTTTATTTGTTTGTCTGTTCACCATTCCATAAAGGTCTGTTCTTGAAACACTTTCTGCCCTGCTTTGCAAACCAGCTGTTCCTAGGCATGCGGAACTTCAGCTGGTATAAGAAAATACTACCATGCACTGAAGTCAGCGTAGCAATGGACAAAGTAAGAATACTCTCTGTATTTTTTAATACATTGGCAACTTCTAGGTGTTTTCCCAATCTCAGTCGCCAAAATGCACCAGCAAGCTATCAGCAGTGCCTGTAGTAGCAGTCAGGAAAAGAGGTGTCAAAACAAATAGTGAGAAACAAAAGAAATCATACCCACAGACTGAACACAGAAAATGGAGGTGGGGGGAAGGACATACACGACACATATGCAGCAGAGGAGGGATGGAATCAGACAGTATCCTTAAAACAGAGGCCCCAATAAACAGAAGTCTGCTGGAGAAGCCTAATCAACATAGCCCTCAAAACATCTACTGTTTTTTTCCCACCTGTAAATTTTGCCAGCTTGGTGTATGCTTAAATTCAGAAATTATACAAACTTTTATAAGTATTTGTGCATACCAGCATTTCTAACGTGTACTTTTGGCCATATGTATAATTTGATGTAGTTCACATCTGTAACCTCATTACCTTTTGAGAATTCAGATGTCTTTGGGTGACCTCAGTACCCTTCTGCAACTGCCAACTCTTCCCAAGTTTCTAATTTAAAATATCTCCCCCAAATCTCATCAGTGTTTTGTGTCAGCAGTCATGGGAGGGAGAAAAAAAAAAAGAACTCATTTGCATAACCTTTCCCTTCTACAAGTATCTGAGTACCTAATAAGACACCAAAGATTTTCCTTATGTCATCTCCTGTCCCCATACTTAGGTAAGGTCAAGCTGGGCTTTCCTACTAAGTGGAACCACTTCAACGAAAGGTACTGATGTTTCCTCTCCTCCCTTTCACCCCTGGTAATTAAATGCAGCTCCCCAAAACCCTCACTGTCTCACCAGCTTACCTTACTAATTCTAGTCAAAGTTCCTTAAGATCCTTGCAAACGTAGGGATTTTTCTTTTCCCTGTATTTACTGAAATCACTCACAGAAAAATACTGTATCCCAAACTTGGAAGTCATCTACATCACCTAACTGGTTTCATCAATGTTTTCATAATTAATTTTCTGAGCTTTTGAAGATGCTTTTGAAGCTTTATTTTGATCTGAATCATTAAGCTTCAATCAAAGAACACTAACAAAAGCATGCACCATTACATCCCACATTGGACGATGTGCAGTCCTATGCTTCTTTACATCAGAAGTGAAGCAATCTGATGCAGTCACTACCTTTTTCTCACACGAGTTTTTTAATCTCTTCCAGTCCCTGAGAATGTTTGATGTTTTGACCCCAGGATTAGACTAAGGAAGGAGAGAAGGTTCTCTAGCATTTAACGTTTTGACAGTGCTAGTTGTTTTTGTAATTCTTTTCTTCAGCATGGACTCTAGGAGTTTGTGCTTTGTGCTATTCTCATTAATCAACTTGCTCTCCTTTAAGCTGCATGAGAGCTTTGCCTGTGAGGAACTCGGGCACTTATTTCAAATTTCTTTCTATACAAAGCTCTTAAGAACATGCTTAACTTCAGGCATGCATTTAAGTTGCATGAAACTCAATGGCTCTTAAGAACACACTACGTTACTTTAATCTGCAGTCCTCCAAGTGCATTTGTAATTAGCAGAATGTGCATTTTCCATGAGAGGCATAGAAAAAGCTGCAGAATCCCTTAACATTTGATTATCATAGTGTCTTTTAAACTCTCATGGTGTATGAAGTACTCTTGGAATAGAAATCTAGAAATGTCTATTAGAATGGAAAAAATGTATTTTGCAGAGTACAGAACATTAGGGCAAAACGTAGCATACACTTAGTAAAGACACCATGAGTCAGACAGCAAACAATTAATTTCCATTATTATTTAAGTGCTGGCAATAGCTACAGTCAAGAGTCACAAAGTGATACTATGTTAAAAGCACTTCCTTAGTCACTTACAATTTACTGCAAATTTATATTTTGTTTCTAGGACTACACTATGCTGAAAACCTGGAATTTCCATAAATGGCAAAACTACTTCCAGCCTTTAAGATAATAAGGACAGGGAAAGATGGGAGTTGGCAGCAGGAGAAAAATGCACATACCAAAGAGATCAACGGTCCAAGTTTCATCTACTTAATAGGTTCTTACCAGCCCCTGGAATGTCACAGCTCCAAATTAACAGTTTATTCTTACAGTATCACTCTGAGAAAATGACAAACAGCTTCCCTGTCTCTTCAGTTAATGGATGACTAAAGTACTGATGTTCAGACAGAAAATCCACAGATGAAGTTGCAGCGAGATTGGTTGAGTCTCAAATCTATCTCTGTGGACAAGGCCAACCTTCTTCTGAGATAGACAACTAGTATTAGGTAATAAGATAGTCTTACAGTGAAAAATAACCTTTTTCAGTGTCCCAACAAAAAGTTACTGCTTATGAGGTGGCTATAGAGGAAAAGATAGACAACTAGCACCTAGGAAGCAGAGCAGCGGTCAAGAAACCAGCAGCAGGGAGGTAGCCAGGAATGGGTTGCACGCAAAGGGTATCACGGGCATGAATGAGAACACATGCAACAGTTAAGATCATTAAGCTTTGATCAGAAGAACCAAAGATCAACATACCATTTCCTCCAGGGAGGAGCAGGCCAGAAGAAAATATCTCAGGGGTCATGGGGATGGCTATCATCAAGGTGACTTGCCCATTCTTGCACCTGTACTAAGACTAAACCAAATATGCTGCCGACAGCACCAGGCCTGCAGCAAGGTATACGTACCTGTCGCAATCAAGCATTCAGTTGTGGTAACACATACATCTGTATATAAACACACTGAAGCCCCAATCTGGAAGGGATGTCACCTGCTCTTTTCATAAATCCCCTCAAGAAACTGGAATGTTACTAACAGGTGAACCTTCAAAGCCCAATGAGAAAATAATTTAAAATGAAAGTTCCCTTAAAACAAAACAAACACACACACAAAGAAAGAAGACTCACAAAACCTCAGGAGATAACAGGGAGGTAGAAGGTGTTGGACACCAGTTTTCTGATGAAACTTTGAGCTGTTGGGAGGTCTGCTCAAGGTGAGACAAGACAAATCATGACCTGACTAGATACAGACAAATTTTCAGCAGTAAAAAAAGAGGTGCATTGCTTTATTTGATTTGGATTAGACTTGTTTCTTAAGACTATATTCTCTTGGGCTTTGAACTATAATGTTGTGTTATGAATTCAGAGCATCCATATGATATATAAAACTTTAATCTACAGATCAAAAGACTGGAAACAGAAATGTGTCACAGAGGTGAGACAAAACTTGGACTGGTAAGTGAGCTATCAAGAGTAAACTGTGAATTACTTAGAAGCCGGTAAAATGCTGCTTTTGGAAAAGGAGAGGGGTGCATTAAATCTGTTTGAAGCCCCCTAAAGACTCCATAATGCAATAAAAGTTACTATACCATGTTTCTTCTCTCTGAGGAATGCAACCTGAGACAAAGTACATGAGAAAGCAAAATTTCTAGTAAGCTTTCTTATGACACTACTTACAACAATTGAAAGGGGTACATGGAAGGAAAGAAAACATTAGTTTTTGTTAAATCAAAAATATTTGATTTAATTTTAGCGTAAGTAGATTTAGCATGGTTTTTTTACATTTATTTACCTAAGTTCTTCATGACTATTGTTAACATCATCTCTTTTAGCTGCTGTAAATACAGACTTTTTCCAGCATACATTATAAATAACAATAAAGTAACTGTATAAAGGGAAGATAACTTGAATAACATCCAAGCAACCCTTGCCCAAGGTGTGGAGAATCTCACACTCCTCTGGCACCCCAATTTTCAGAAGTAGTAAAGTAGTCAAGGGTCCACCTGAATCAGAGGATTAAGCAGATTTGGCAACACTTTTTTTGCCTTCTTGCTCTCAGTTTTACTGCAGAGACTCAGCATAGCCTTCTCATAGTATCTCTCAGGCTTCCTGCTACAGACTAAAAGATAATGTATATATGCATCCTGGGATGTGGAAAAAAAAATCTAACCATTTTTTAAAAAAAACCTCAGAAGTGTACTGCATATAGCTCATAAAAAAAAAAGAATAAAAGAGGCAAATTGAATAGAAGAGGCAGAGATCTGGAATTAGCAGTTTATAAAGAAGACTGTCAAAATTAGCCTGATTTTATAAAATAATGTTTTGCAGCAAACTCCATCAAAGCATTTCATTTCCTGTGGAAACTTTCAGATAGCCTAAAGGCATTCTTTGACCAGCTGTACAATATATCAGCTAAATGTCCTCTGAGTGAATAGATTCCCACTGCAGAGGCACCTGCAGGACGTGTAACAACACACTTCTATTTCACATAGTTGTTCAAGGCAACCATGCAGTTTAACTGGCTCATCATTTACATTCACAATGGACAGCTGGCATCATCCAAATGAAACATTAAACTTGCTTGTGCTGTCATTAAATAAATAAATAAATTTAAAAGCCACCAAAAAACAAGAACAACAAAACCACCAAAACTGAAAGGAATGTCTTCAAAAGTTCTTCCAGACTCTGAAATGTTTAATTGCACTTTCAACTGCCAACCAATCAAAATATACTGCTTTTCATGTATGATGAGCACTAAGGAAATAAAAAAATCAACTTTTGCTATCCCCCAGAATACTGATAGATCAGCTTGCCAAATCAGGGAGTTTGGAAAAGGAACTATAATTATCACAAGTGTCTGCTTCATTAACAGACCATGATCCAACAGAAAAGTTAACCATATGTTGCACTTTACTAAGGGAATGGAGATAACAAAACAGAAAGCCTTGTAGTTAAGCCTTCTAACAACATGCATCTGCTGACTTCTGCAGGGTGAAATCCTACCCTCACTTATGTTAGCAGAAACATTTCTGCTGATTTTAGATGTGGTCCTGGACTTGTCATGACCTAAGTCACAGTCTCCTGTCTAAGCTTAGACAGTTCTGATGGTTCAGACTCCATGGATCCCTTTTCTTTTAAAGTTCTTTTAGGATGCAAGGCTTCACATTGATATTATAATTTGCATCATCCTCACTGGCAAGTTTTTTGGGCACAGAAATTCTCTTTCTTCACAAAATGACTTTGTGATTCAACTGCCTCTAGACCCTCAAAAGTTGAGCACATTCCTTCCCAAACTCATAGTTAACATGTTTTACCTCATTTGGCTGCAGTCAGCACAAGGGAAGTGGAGTCAGGTGCTGAGACCAAACCAGAGGGGGCCGTGGCCCGCAGTAGCCAAAAAAGAAGAGCAGAGCAGCTGTAACCAGGATCAGATGAGTTGAGTTATCAATAGGCAAGTCTGTAGTGATAAGACAAGCCCAACGTCAATCTGGAAAGTCAAATTAACAAGGCAAGGTTGGGATAAGCAGAGTACATAGCTAAACACAGACATACCTGTAACATAGCTCAGACAAGCGCAAGAGCCCAAGTTGAATGCAGCTCCCAGGCAAGGTACAGGAGGCCCCTTACAATGCCTCTTCTAGCTCTCTCCCAACTCTTTGTACCCAAGCACAGCTCAATTACTCTCCCTTCATTAAGCTCAAGAAATAGCCACAATCAGGTAGGACTACCACAACACATGAACACCATTTCCTGTTTTAGGATTCCCACAGTTCTTTCAAATCTGGGATTTGGAGTGCTTTGCAGTACACCTCTTCCACATTGCAATTCTCAGTTTCTCTTGCCAGTCCTCCCAGAGCTTATAGCCAGCTGGCCCCACTCTCTGCCTGCTGAGAGGAGTTCTCAATGAGCAAGCTCCTAATCAACCCCTTTCAGTGGTCAACATTTCCCACAATACTCATCTACCAACCATCCAGCTTTCAGGCCTTCAGTGCAGGCCTTTGGAGAGAGGGGCCCTTGGCTTAATCAACTTTTTTGTTAAGCCTGAACTTATTACTCTAAATGTTCAGTGTGACCTGGAGATAATAAGGTGGCTGGGAAGTCTGCCTTCACCATCATAGAGATTTTTTAAGTCTGAGACAGGTATGTTAATAAATTCTTTAGTAGCACATATACATGATAAACCAGTAATAAACCAGGAGAATTATATCCAAATGGAACGTGAGAAGTCCCACTCGTTTCAGTGTCATCACTTCCAGGGTTCACTTTACAGTAAGAAAATTTGCAGCAAGAGGGATCTCAGTCAGCAGTTCTGACTTACCTCCAGTCATTCCTTTTCTGCCAGACAGCTGCTGCCTGACAAATTTCAACTCTAAACCTTCTGGAGTGATTTTGATGCTATAGAATAGTTTCCAACTGGGAATCATAAGAGACTTCTTTAGGAGGTCTCCAAGGACAAGTCTTCATTTCTGTAGTAAATTAGGTCTCCTGTATGTAAGACACTCCCTTTGTATCTTACATATTCTTTAGCGTGTTCAAGACCACATTTTTGAATGTTCAAAAAAAAAAAAAAGGCCAAATTTTGAACAACAGAATATGCAACTTGAGTAACTTTCACATGAAAGAGAGATTCTAATAAGGGTAATTTACAATTTGCAGTGCAAACATTAATTTATCTATCATACTTACACATAATTTTGCTGTTCTATTTTAAAAGAGCTACCATAACAGGATACATTAATTTGCCACTCCACTAAATTTTTCTTTGGCTTTGTATCAATAAAAAGAACAAAACTTTCTCCAAGATACTGTGATGGAAGAAAGCCATCTGAATATAAAGCATTGAACAAGCTTAACTGATTACACAAGCAATGCAGCTTTCATACAGTGGAGATATTATCATTCTTTTTGATGGAGAGGGACAGTGAAATAACAAGAGATTTAAAAGACTTGACTGAAGTTATGCATTCATTTTGAGAAATGAGGAGAAAAATGACCTTTGAACCCATGAATCCCATAACTGCTTTTACAAGTTTATCTTTCACACAGCTGTGATTTTATTTCATGTGATTTGGATATTGATCCTCAACAAAATGGACTCAAGCTTTTTAATGTTGGAGTGGGGATGATGAGCAATGGGAAAGTTATCCAATGGTTTTACTGCTTTGATGTAGCTGTTAAGAGTGGCTGTCTATGAATTTTGTCTCTGCTCAGCGTTGTAGATCCCACCTATTTCAAAATCCCATCACAATACATGACCTCCCTTGGAACTATTTCTTATTTATTCATTTAGACATTTAATATTCTCACTGTATGATTAGTGGCCCAAATAATGGAATGATTTAACTGGATGAGTATGCAAGATAACGCATCCTTAAATAGGCGGCCTGAAAAAAATGCACAATCACATCCAAGTGAACACAGGACACAGTCAAACTAGTTCTTGTCCAGGGGTTTCTAGTGCTTTTATTTTTCTTTTCTTTTTTTTTTTTTTGTAACATTTTAAATTCAAAAGTAAATCAAATAGGAAAGTTAATCTAAGATTTTATTCAGCAGAGTATTTCCCTTGCTTTTGCTGTATTTCCCTTGCTTTGCTCATTATTACTTGATAGTTCTTCAGCAGGACATATTTAGTGATTTGAGCTTGACTTGAATCTAGAACTTGGAGCTAAACACTGTTTTGTTCTCTAGTACTGATTCCCTCGAACATCATATTTACCCCTCTGACCTTAACCACATAAAAAACAATGGGGGAGAGGGATGAGGGAAACAGGACTGAGCCTAGCATTTAAGAATAATTGCTGAAGGCAAGCTTAATGATGTGATGCTCTCAGAAAAAGAAAGGAAACTTCACCAACTTTTTGAACTTCTGACAAGGTTTTTTTTAAGCACCTTTGGAATTAATGAGAAGCACACTCTGGAAATATTTAACAGCCTAGTGATAGTTATACTTATTTCCTCTGAATTTTCAATGGAGTACAGAATCCAAATTCATTTCACGTCCTGAGTAAAAACCTCTTCAGCATTATTCAATATGCTGAGATCAGTGGAAATCTTGGTGCCATCTTCCTTTCACTTCTTATGACTACATTTGTCAGTGGGTAAACAGACTTTTGGTTGCATGGAATCAGCAATTCTCAGTCAGCTAATGCAAATGTTATTTCTTGATATTGTGAAGAACTGCTAATTGTTATTGTCTCTCCCCTTGGTACTACTAACAAAAGGTTTAAACTTGGTTTAAACTTCTGGACTACTGAATCTCTTTTAAAAGCCACTTATTTAATCCTGGAAATACCAGGAAATGCTACCAGTGGTAAAGTCCTGCTGTTAAAATAAGTATTGTATTCCAGTTTGCATCTGTATTCATTTTCAATGCAAACTGCTAAGGACTGGTTCATCAGTGGGACTCTATTTATCTGCACAATGCATGCTCTTGTTTACACATTATCACTTGTTAAGTGTTATATCTGCATATAAGCAGACAAAAGAAAAAGCTGGACAGAAACGGCAAGGATCTAATAGGGGGACACTCATGACAGAACAGACTACAGGTTATGTTTTTTTAACACATCATTTTATGAATTGCCAAGTCATGACAATGGTCAGAATTTGAATAAGATTTATAACTGGGTTTGCTGTGGTTTGCTTTTAATAAATGCAACTGTTTGCATTTATTAAACAAGTACAACTGTTTGCACAAATAATACAGAATACTAGGCAGGTTAATTCTCAGAATAATTCAGTTAAGCCAGAAGAGACAGAGAACTGGAGCTCCTGTCCAGTAAGACATGAACCACTGCAAATAAAGAACACATTTCAGCAAGAAATGCTAACCCCATGTCAACCCTTTCTTGGTCATCACATTTTTGGGATGGGGTTTCCTAGCATGTTTACTATTGATATGCCACTTTTGAAATCCATGTTCAACTTGTTTGAATCAGCCAACGTTTCATCCATATACAGCAACATCCTTCAGAATTTCTCTGGAGACCACTTATACCTGGATATAAGCACAGCATCATTATTACCTTTTATCACTGTGGTACTGATTCATCCTGCTGGCATCTTAAACTGCATGATTGTGATGACTTCCAGTAAGGTGTAATTCTTCATTTCATACAAATTGCATAGCTAAAATTCTTGTTTAAGATTAAAAATTTGATCTTTAGCTCAAAAGAAGAAATTTAATTGATGACAGTTCTTCTGCAGCTGGAAAACAGACATTTTAATATATATATAGCCATCAGTTTTTCATCATGTGTTCTACTAAATTTATTGCTGTGTTATTTACGCACTCCAGCAAACTAAAGCCCATAGGATTAAATACTCCATTAGGCTTTGCCGATCATATGGTAAGTACTGATTGTTCATTTTCATGCATGATTTTTTCATCACCGCTAAAACCAAACCCAATCTGAAATGAGAAGTAGTGAAATTTTCTTTTGAATTACCTAACACGATTTCAAATTTTACATCAAATACATTTTTTTCTTTTTACTTTTTATGGGTAGCTTTTTTGTTTATATTGCAATAAGTATGAAAACAAGTCTTCTGTTTGCCAATAGGATTTTTTTACTGTCTCAGGGAAAAATATACATAATCTTCTAATTGTGCTCTGAGCAAGAACTATGTATCCCAGTTTTGTATGATATAGTAAATATCTCTTGAAAGAAACATCTGAATGAATTTATATAAATGGCCAACCTCACCATGAACTGTAACGTGACAGGGTTATGATCTTCAAATCTTGTACTTCCCTTCCTTCAAGCACTGCTAGCCTGAGCTCCTTGTCATGTCTGAAGTGATAGATAGAGCTGGAAAACAAGATCAGAGTAATTTCTGTATCAGCTATCCCATTTAACATAGAAAGAGGCTCTCTTAAATGACAAAAAAAGAAATGTGTATAAAATTTGTGTCCCTCAGATACTAGTTCAGTCAATGACTTCTAGTAAACTCTTTCTGTCTATATGGGGAGGGCATTTACTATTTTAAGCTATTCTTAGAGGAGACTCGAATCTGCTAAACAGCCGACTTTTTACTTTCTGCCTTAGTAAAAACAACCACACTTGGATGTAAATCATCACTATTTCTTTTTTCGGTCAGTTCTCCCGGTGGGTTTATTAATAAGTGGATTTATTTCTGTGTAGAAATCCTATGTTAACAGTTACATCGTGTTAAGCATGTAAGTGCCTATTAAAAACAACTACTACCATCCTGCAGTCATTGGCCCATCCATTACAGTTTTCAGCTGTGTTAACACAGCATTACAGAACATTACTGCAGCGCAGAACACTTCTGTGTAAGGGAGCAGATGGGAGCTCAGTGCCGTGTATTTGCTGTTCTCAAGTGGATTTTTAAAATCGATCTGCTCTTTCTGGGGGAAACCCACAAATGACCTGTATAAATGCAAAGCCTGTACTCAACAAGACTCTGTGCCAAGAACAGAGGCTGGAGGGGCTGATCTTCCCTCCTCAACTTTCAGTCTACCTGCAGATGATATAGATCCTTTCAGTTCTCTGACAGAGAGGCTGGAGCCTTGGTGGGTGCTCTCCAGACCTCCTGCGTGAGCACTCCTGACCACCTAATGAGCTGAACCTTACATGCTGTTATTCTTTTCTCTCCTGTATTGGGCAGGAGAGCCCAATTGATTTGGTTGTCAGGGGAGAGAAATTATGAAGATCCACTAGTTGCTACACTCCCAAACTGCCTTAGGTATTTTCACCATTTTCATTTTCTTTCCTCATAAGCAGATCTGATCCTAATGTCTTCTAATGCTGATCTCTACATAGAACAAAATGCAGAGAAAGATCTAGGAAAGTCTCCATCTCACCCAGTGACCAATTTCTCCCTAACTTTAGCAACATATGAACCAGTGATGCAGAGGTGTAAAATGTACCATTCTTCTCAATTCATCCCACATTCCTAGATTCTTTGCCAGTTTTATTAATTGAATAGATTATTTTATTTAAAATAATTTGAAAAGATATTCGCTTTACTGTTTCTTCTGCCTTGATTAGCATCTGAGAGACATTTGATGATAAAGTGTTTTATATGCATCATAGAAAATTCAACATCTGGCATTTTCTAGATCCTCCATCCAATGGGAATTAAATTTGGAGTATACTCTAAGATACAAGGTGTATCTAATGTTAACATGACATGGCTGTACGTACAAGGTCCCCTTCTGGCACAGATCTGCATACCTCTCTTGATGCCAGTGAAGTGACCTGAATTTATATAACCAGATTAAAACTTGGCCTTTACCAGACCTGTGGTTAAGGGGGCAAGAGCCAAGGCTCTTTGCAGACTGCCATTTCAGGTATGAAAAGCAGTGCTCGTGCCAGCCCCTCACACCTTCCTGTCATTGTGCTTCACGTGCACAACATGGCACCACCACCTCTCTGCCTTCCGTGGTTCCTTGTGTGCAGAGACAGACAGTCTGCTCACCTGTGACCAAATAAGCACCCTGCCCCAAGGACACAAGGGACTGGACTCTGCAGCTAGAAGCCCCAATTCCCAAAGAGGAGCCCAGCTGTACATAAGGGCTCTGCCAGGGGATAGGTTTGAGGACCTTGCACAGCCAGCAAACCCACACCAAACAGAGCGTGGGTAGCTCTGACCCTCTTGCAGAACGTGGCTGTGAACATTTCAGGTTTTGCTGCTGTCTACAACTCCCTTGAACAGCATCCCAAGGTGGCAGTGAAACTCATCTGCTTTGTGTTTCATCCTCTGCTTTAAGAATTGCCAGTGGACTTCACACCTGCTTTTTCTCTATAAATATTTTACTTCAAGGAAAGCCAAGTTGTTTTTCTTGACTGTAACAGTGTTCTAGTATCATGTTGAGCAAAAACACAGTTACAGAAACCTACTTTAGATGATCACAGCAATATAAATATGATTGATTCAGAAAAGCTGTGCAAGGAATACTAGTGCAATGCTTTGCTGGATGATGCAAGTGTGCTCTATCAGTTGTATCTTTTATGCTTTTAAAAAACACTGCAGATAAAATTAAGTCAGCGCAAACACATAAAGCATTAAAGCAGTTACCATAGCAGAGAACAATGGAAAAGCAAAAAAGCAATTATCAGGTTGCTTGTTTTGACACAAACTTGAAAAATGTCTAATGCCATCACACCTCAGAACTACAAGTACCAAAATCCTACACCAAGTGAAAACACCAGAAACATCTAGCATCAGTTCCAATATCTGCTGCTGCTGTGCAAAAATGTATATACAGAAGTACATAAATTATTTAAGCAATATTAGCTTTGAGTTTAAAATGTTTGCATTTCTCACAGCAGGCACACCATAAGACTGCTGTCATAAGATACCCCACACCTACCAATTCCTTCTTACTGGTTGGGCAGCTTCTTGAACCCACGTTATGTAGGCAGCCTTCATTTTGAAGGCACTGCTCATTTGTGCTTTATGATCGTGTGTTTCTGCTTATGACAGGAGTGGCAAAAAGTCTTCCACCATAAAAGGTAGCTACTGTAGACTGGACAAATGTAGTACTCCTCTCTTCCACTTGTCAAAATTTTATTATATTGCTTAATGTGTACGCTGGTGGTAGTTTAAGATACCACTTTAGTCCTGAAGTTGTTTCTACAGTTGAAAGCTATTACATTGGTACTAAAAATTCATGAAACATCAGCCACAGAATTAGCCACAACATATGCAGAAGCCAATGGCACTTTAAAATTACCTCCATGAATTATCTGTATATGTCTTGTGAATATATATATATATTTAGATGCAGATTCTCTAAATCTGTTATGCTATCTGTTATACACATTTGAGACTGGAAAGTTGATACACATATTTAAACTAAGCCAAAATATTTTGACAAACCAAAAGAGAATTCATAGTAATTGGCTTCCAAGCATCCAAAGTCACTGGGCTCAGTTGTCAGGGAAGTTCTATTTCCCTGCCTCTGCCTCTTTTCCACACTCACTAGGTAGTCCCCAGAGGAAAACAGAGATAGCTCCAATCCTGCTTCTTCTGCTTTCTGTAAACTACAGAGGAATAGGACACAGGCTGGATGGTAGAAGTCAAAAATCAGAACTGAGGGGAAAGAGATGGAGAAAGATGGTAAGTCCAAATATATAATAACAGAATTGAGAAATAATTGGAAAAGAATCAAGAAATTATTGAAAGCGTGGAGATTTTCCATATATTTATCTCATTTATTATAGATAATCATTCTGAAGAAAAAGTGCCAGGAAAAAACCCCCAGACATCAATGATCACCTTTAAAATTGGCAATATGTGAAAGCACACACAATTAAAATGTTTGTACAAATTCTTGTTAAAAATATAACCATGGACAAGCCGAAGCAGACTACCGTTTGGTAATCACTGTATTTATAGATATTATTGGGAAGCTTATTATATTATTCTTCAATATCTATTATATTATTCTTCAAGCTTATCATTTACCAGTGAGGAAAAAAGGAAATCTACTAAATGAAATGCCAGCATAAATGAATGGCATGGTCCTTTCATTACTCCTTTTCCAGAGCTGTATACAGAAAACAGGCACACCATCTCTTCTATGTATATGGGGACGGGAGGGGAAGGGGCGTGGAGATGGAAAAGGAGCTTCTGACAGAAACTGCTACCAAAAGATGGCAAGCACTGGTAGCAGACATGTTCATTTGGGTAGTGCCTGAAGATGGTCCTGTAGGTTTAGGTGAATATTTAAATACATAGACAATAAAAAATAATGCAACTGTTGAGGCTCTGGTCAGTAATATTTTTAAAGGGCTTACTTAAATTTTTCCAGGGTATATACCCCCAACCTTCACTAGCTTGCCTAGGGTTGCCCAGGAACCACAATTTTTTCATGGATTGATTCCAGAAGCATTTCTCCAAATGTTGCAGACTACATACATATCCGTTCTTGTCATCTGAAAAGGTTTGGGTTTCCTCTGCCTTCATCCCAAGTAAGCATTTACAATTAAACAATTTAAATTTCTAATGATTAATTCCTGACCTTTATGTGACAAGATAAAGGCAATATGATGAAAAAAACAACCCACACCCCACTTCCCCCAACAGTCGATGGCATTAGTTGCACCACCAGCTAATGGAAGAGACAAACTCCTGAAGATTGACAGGGTTACTACAAAGACACTTAGCCATAAAAAAAATTCAGAAGACCTGAAGGATAAGATATCTCGTTACAGTTACCTGCAGAACAATTCTCTTGTTCGTTTGTGCTCCAAGAACAAATTGCTCGCACGCCCCAGGAGACTCAGGGCCACCAACAGGGCAAAACGGAGAAAAAAAAAAAAAAAAAAAATTAGGCAGTGTTGCATAAAACAATGAATGGAATTTCAGGCTTTTGTGTCTATCAACCCTATGTATCTTTCCATAGTCTTAAGACGTGCTTTTCAATAGCTCTTGAAGTTCTTATGTCCTGGTTTGAGGACTCTTAGAATGTAAAATTAGCCCTTGCTTGATCTCAAACAGTTAAAGCACTCTGTGGCAACATGGCAATGAAGCCATAGAAATGACCTGCTTTGCCTTGAAGTTTGTTTGCAAGATCAGGAACCAGTCCTTTGAAAAAGTCCCGAATACTCTCCTTAATAAAAAAAGCTAAAATGAAGTCAGTGACAATGTCTTTTAAGGAAAAAAACCTCTAAAATATTTTGGAAGAGATACTACTATATGTAATTAGAAATGGATGTTAGATACAGCTTTAGGCCTTGCACTCACACAGTAACCTTGGCCGAAACACTTCATTCCTTTCTTCCTCAATTTGTTTAGTCAAAAGGTTCACAAAGTGTTTGGAGATCTCAGGGGATAAGTCAGCACATAAAAGCATAATATTTTTATTGCAACGGACAGGTACATTTTCTCACCTGCTGGATGAGTCGGAGTGCAGAGGATTAGAGAAAGTGCATTAAAAGAAAAGACGTCATGTCCATAAACTGCAGTCTATGTAAATATATCAAGCTACAGTCTCCTCACGCCCCAGCTACTTAATAAAAGGCATGCAACCAAGCCACCACTCTGAGCTGAATGCCTTTAACTTATTAATTCCTTGCAGACAAGATAAGGAGATAAGAAACCTCTGAAGCATGTAAATTCCATTGTTTTAAAGTGTAAGGTCTTCAAACCCTGCATAGTCATGCCAAACATTTGAAGCACTCTACCAACATCTGAATGTCAGACAGCCCTCTCCTAATTTTCTTGTTTTACTTCAATTCCATCTATCTCAAGCTGAGGAACAGCTCTCCTCCAAGAGTCAGCTAAACAACTCAGTGGTGAAGAAGGAGGAGAGAACTCCTTCAGCAAGATTCCACACTTCAGTCATGGGAGAGACAGGAAAAAGCAGTGGGCAGCCTTATGAATCAGCTGTGAACAACAGGACAGGGATTTAGAATAATGAGAGATTTTTAAACATTTGCTAGAAATGAGCACGCAAAGGCACCCAGCTTTCAGAATTAACTAGGAGTGGAGGGAGTCTGTGACCCCATTAACAGCAACCTCTTTCCCCAGGTACGCTGGAGCCCTCTCCAGGGCAGAAGAAACTATTCTTCCCTCCCTGCTGCCCCCACCCCACCTCACATCCTCCCCCACATCCCATATCTTCAGAGAAACTCCAAAAGTTTGGGGCAATCTTTACTCTTTCTCAACAAAACTTGTTAATTACAAAAGCTATTGAAAGATATCCGTACTCAAGTTGCAGATTGTTTCTGGGGACTTATGTGACAGAACACCAAACACAACAGATTTGTTTCTCTGAGTAATTTTACCTGGATACTCCTCTGGGCTTTACCTAAAGCAGCATCTAACCCTCTCATAGATTTTAAGTACAGGAGCAGGAATTCATTCAGAAATAAGAAGTCGTTGATGACAGCCAAAAAAACTGTGTAATAGGCAGAATTCTTTTCTCATCTGCACTGATATTACACAACTCAGTGAAACAGCTTCTGATTTACAACAGCTAGGAACAGAACTGGGAAAACAGGATGCCCCACAGACCACTAAGTGCAGCTAACAGAGCAGCTTGGCTGTACAGAAGCAAAACAGGGATAAATCATACCCAGGTTCTGGGTCTCAACAGAAAAACATCCTGCTCCGCTCCATGACTTCTCCCCACCAGATGTAGATGAATTCCACTGATACTCATCAACTCCAGTGTGCTGCTCCACATAAAGGTAAGGGTTCTTAGATTATTGGGTTGTTTGTTTTTTTTTCAGATTAGCTCCTTATGTCTCCCTATTTTTCAGCAGCAGCTACCTTAGCAGTTGACCACTACTGCTAAGACAAAGTGGTTGTTGAGCAGAGAGACTGAAGAAGAAATAGGTGCACTGCTTACTGAAATGCAAGCAATTCTGGTGAATCAATGCTACCAAAATAAAATATTTAGTTGTTACTAAACAGTCTTTTTTCAGAATGGCAGATTAAGTGATGATTACACTTTTTAGGTTCATTTTTTGGATAATAAGACCATTTCAACTTGTGCCAGAAGTGAATATATATAGGCACTCACCTGCCAGAATTAACTGAAAGTGGATGGGAAGTGAAACCTGACTGAAAACTCTCACTATAAATAGCCAAATTTGTAAGTACATTACAGTCTCCGGAAAGGAAGGAAAAGAGCTAGAAAGGGAAAACAATATGTGCTTCCAGACACGCCACAAGCTGTTGAAACATAATAGCATTTCTCTGATACCACTGCACGCAGGAAGGATTTTGTATTTCTATCATTCAGTCAAGTAGGAATCAAATACTCACCTCATTTTGATTGAAAACACAGTTCAGTGCTCCAATAGGCAAAATTTTAATATATCTAAAAATGCAGTAAAAACACAGATGAATGCAGAGAAGGAAGCAGCTGCTTGACAAGATAACTAAAGGGTGCCAAAACATAGACAAAGTCTATGGACAGAGTAACTGAGGCACATATTAAGTAAGGTCTTCAGTAGATTTATGTCAGCATAGCTTCACTAGTCTTACCTTCCAGCTGCACAGTCCCATCCACCAGCTGATCATCAGTTTCTTGTATTTGTGAGAGGCAGAGGTTACTGATTCAGCTGTCACATTCTCAGAATAGACGTCTTTCTTTCCAATAAGTGGAGGGTATGTGAACACGTAAAGATAAGTAGCAGAATGACATACCATTGCATATGGCCTTTCTTCAAGCAGCATTTCCCTCTGCAGATGAAACATAAGAAAAACAGCAGTATCTTTTGTGTTACTGGATGCTAAGTTTTTTTAAAAGGAGAAGGGGAGAAGGGGAGAAGGGGAGAAGGGGAGAAGGGGAGAAGGGGAGAAGGGGAGAAGGGGAGAAGGGGAGAAGGGGAGAAGGGGAGAAGGGGAGAAGGGGAGAAGGGGAGAAGGGGAGAAGGGGAGAAGGGGAGAAGGGGAGAAGGGGAGAAGGGGAGAAGGGGAGAAGGGGAGAAGGGGAGAAGGGGAGAAGGGGAGAAGGGGAGAAGGGGAGAAGGGGAGAAGGGGAGAAGGGGAGAAGGGGAGAAGGGGAGAAGGGGAGAAGGGGAGAAGGGGAGAAGGGGAGAAGGGGAGAAGGGGAGAAGGAAAAAGCTAGCATCTTATTGTAGGGAAAGCTGTTTCCTTTTCTGCTCTACAGAGAGATCTGGACAGGGTGGATCAATGGGTTGAGACCAATGGCATGAGATTCAACAAGACCAAGTGCTGGGTCCTGCACTTGGGTCACACCAACCCTATGCAGCGCTACAGGCTTGGGGAAGAGTGGCTGGAAAGCCACCTGGCAGAAAATGACCTGGTGGTGTTGGTCAACAGTCAACATGAGCCAGCAAGTGTGCCCAGGTGGCCAAGAAGGCCAACAGCATCCTGGTTTATATCAGGAACAGTGTGGCCAGCAGGACTAGGAAAGTGATTGTCCCTGTGTTCTCAGCACTGGTGAGGCCAAACCTCGAGCACTCCATTCAGTTTTGGGCCCCTCACTACAATAAAGACACTGAGGTGCTGGAGCGGATCCAGAGAAGGGCAACAAAGTTGGTGACGGGTCTGGAGAATAAGTCTTATGAGGGGCAGTTGAGGGAGCTGGGGTTATTCAGCCTAGAGAAAAGGAGGCTGAGGGGAGACCTTATCGCACCCTACAACTACCTGAAAGGAGACTGTAGCAAGGTGGGACAAGAGGAAATGGCCTCAAGTTGCACGAGGGGAGGTTTAGATTGAATATTAGGAAAAATTTATTCACTGAAAGGGTCACCAACCATTGGAAAAGGCTGCCCAGGGAAGTGGTGGAATCGCCATCCCTGGAGGTATTTAAAAGATGGGTAGAAGTGGTGCTGAGGGACATGGTTTAGTGGTAGTTTTGGCAGTGTTAGGTTGATAGTAGGCCTCCATGATCTGAAAGGTCCCTTCCAACCTAGACAATCCTGTGATTCTATGAAATTATATATATACAGATGCAAGAGTAAAGGCAGGGTAAGCAGAGAACAACACTGGAAAGCTTTCTGAAATCAGACAGAGCAGATTTTGCAACAGAGGAGGAATTCACAAAACAGAGTCCAGAAATATCAGGAGCCTCAGCACTATTCTCCCTACCAAATATTCACTGCCATGGGTGATGAAAGCCACACAGCCTGCTTACTCTGTTGAGTAAGAGTCCAAGAGTTCAAGGAGCACCCCAAAAGAGACTAAGGCAATACTCTCCAACTCCCAAAATATGATCAGTGACCTCACTAGTTGTTCCCGCTGATAAGACCCAAGTACTCACTGCAAACACAGCATCTTTAAATCTTTTTTTTTTTGTTAGTACAGTATAAATGTCTCAGCCTTCTTCTTTGCTTGTGTCCTAAAGATGAACCTGACCAGGATAATTGACTCTCAGTCTTCGTGATAGAGCTACTGAAAATAACTTCATCTAATGTAATCTCTTTATTACCTACTGTAAAACACTTTCCTCTTTCTTCGGGTCACAGGCAGAAGGGTAAGCTGTTTGAATGCCTAAGATGGTCCTAAGAACACAGAACTCCAGCAAATATTATTAGAGCTTCATATATAATCAGCACTGTTCTCAGCTGCAAGAAAATCTGATTTACATCAGGCTACCACTGCAGCAAAGCCATGAAAGGTCCTGCAGAGATGCATAGCTCCAATAAATTCAGAAGCCATTTCAGAAATTAAACTGAGGGTCACATTCTGCTCCTGGTTATGCTCGAGTAATGGCCCTGCAATCAACGGAGTTATTCTTGATTTATATTGTATGCGGTAGCACAATCTGGCCATCAGCCTCCAGAACCAGGCTCCATTCTCTAGAGAACTTTGGAATACTTCTAAACTTGTTACTTTTAAACTTTCAGTAACGAACAACAGAATAGAGGCTTAATGAGGGTGTTAAAAGCAGATTTCCCTTGTGTCGTTCTCAAGAACATCCAAAAACATGCTGAAAATAAGAAAACAAAAGCAAAATCTCCAGAAGTTTGAAGGGAAGAATCCATCAGTTTTCAGATAATTGGTTAACCTTGATCACTGAAGTTAGGAGGAAAAAAAAAAAGACAAATAATCCCCACTAATCTAAAACTAACCCACTTTCTACATCATTTTATCTCCAATATAGGCACTTTGGAGTGTCTATGAAGTTAATTCCTACACTCCATTTTATAGTCTGAAGTAACAAAGTAACAAAGGAGAGCTGTGCAGCTACAGAAATACCAAGATTCATCTCTTTTCTAACAGCAACACTCTGTTGGTTGCCTTCTGTCTATTTATCACAATCGCTAGCACCTTACAAATGCATAAGTTAGAATCAGGTAAATCACCGGGCATGGCTATTTAGAAAAACAAACAAACAAACAAACAAAAAACAACCACAAAGCAAAAAAGCCTATCTAAGCTACAGTTCCTTGTGGAGTATGCAAAACAAAAGAAGAAAACCAGCTTGCTGTCTGGAGAGCAGTGGCATAGAGGAGGTCTTGTGTCAGCATCCCAGCCTGACCTCTTGTTTTCCAGGAAAAGTGAAACAGGTCTGTGTTGTCCACTGATGCTGAGAACTGAAACAATCTCACAGGGTCTGCCTGCAGCAAAATAAGATGAAAGTTGCATTAAGACTGATTCAGGCCATTTTTGACTATTTAACTGATATGACTACTTCTAATTTCTTAGCCAAAGCCAAGCTAAAAAATACATTACATCCATCCACAGGATGGTTACATCCATCCCTTTGTTGGAAAGGCAAACATCCTTGTCTTCAGCCGCTGTCATCTGTTAAATTCCATTCTGAGGGCTTACCCATCTTTAGACATTTATGGCTTATGGTGTAAGTTCTATCTTCTAATCATAGATAAAACAATCATGAAGTCAAACAAACACAAACACCTCCTCTGATGTCAGAGCTCATCGAACGCACAAGAGGAGAGAAAGCCCCACAGAATGACTCATTTCATGTTGACTTTTCTTGTGCAGTGCATACCTGCAGGTGATGTTGGACCGTATCTAATATTGATTTGTGCTGGATATTCTTGACCTTACCCCATTACTCAGTGGCACAAATGCCTACATTTCTATCAGGGACTCTGCAGAGTCAGAGACCTTGATTTGCATGTGGGTTTTGAAGCAATGCTGTGTTGCAAATCTTGGTGCAATGAAAATGATTACTCATAAGTGACCAACAGGATTTCACTGCAGAAGACTGCAAAGAAAAGACTTACACACAGGCACCAGAAAATTGCTGTGTCAGGACATACACGCTTCAGGCAGTAGCGCGTTTTAATCAATATTTAATATTAACTTTTTAATGGTAAAAACATTATGAAAATTCAGGCCTGGTGCTGAGAAGAAATATATGAAACCCACTAGATACTACAGCAGGGGTTCAATCAGAAGGGGACAAAGCTCAAACTAAAGATCTTTATTCCTATAATAAGACATTAGTAGATATCATATAAAGCAAAAAAAAAAAAATTAATGCATTCAAAATGCAGACTGCATATAGAGTGAAAAAGCAAAGACCTAGGTATACTCCAAAAGAAATTAAAATAATTTATCTTGAAGATATCCTCACAACAACAAAAAAGCAATGATGAAAAAAAAAAGGGACAATAAAGTCAGAAAGCAAGATCAATTATAACAAGTATAGTCTGAAATAATTAGCTAAGAAAGATCATCCAGGAAAATCATGTCCTGACAATGAAACTTTCACAGGGGATATACTCCAAAAGACTAAATGGCAAACTCGGGCTTTAGTGACTGGCTTTATGCACTATTACAGATTTGGAGTGACAAGACTGACTCCTTTGTAGTTCTAAATTTACCATCATGTAAATGGAGGCAAAGTGTAAGCCCTACAGAATGGGGTTTCTTTTCAGGTGCTGTGGAAAGGAGGAAGTGCTATTTCTTGGAAGCCCTCCATCGTAACAGAGCAGTGCAAAGGCAGGGATGAGAGCCTAATGGGTGCCTTGTCATAAGGGTGAAAAGAGTAGGAAAATTATTAAACTACAGACTAACTTTAATGAAGAAACAGACTTTTAGAGATCTCTTTCACTTCCACAAGACAGGTATGTGAATGGGGAGAGATGTATACTTTAGCTGACATTCAGTAAAATGTGTCTCCCACTTTTGTTTCCAATTCCAAGGAGATTACTGCAAAAATATCAGTAACTCTGAACATGCCCAGATGTGCTGGCTGATGAAAAAAGAGATTTTAGAATCACACTAGATTTATTTCTACTGTGTTAGTAATTGGTCATTAACAAAAAATGAAGAGAGAAAGCAGATACAGACTGAAAATGGAAACAATACAAAAGAAGAAAGATATATAAAAACCAAGAGTAGAGAATATCCAAAGAAATCCTAACAGGAAAATTACCTGTTCGGGTAGAAATCTTCCCTCATTTCAGCAACCAGGTTTCAAGAACCATCTGGCATCTATAAAGGGGAACCTCTCCAACCACAGAGTTTCAAGGACAAAAAAGTACCATCATAATGCCAAACTTGTCTTTTATTATCTTAATAATTTCCACTATCTTAACCCATCTAAGGCAATCAGATATGAACACACGACCTTATATTGATCCACCCAAGGGAAAATTTATGTTTATTGGCTACCTGGCTGACAAGCTCTTTCTTCTGACCTTTTTGATCACGGAAAGGTACAACTGTCTCTCACACCCAGTATTTCCTCATCCTGCAACTTCCACATAGCCTACAAATACCTTGATTTAAGATACCTAAGCTAGTTGCTTATAGCTACTACTTATAACCTTATGTCTTCCCTTCCCGTTGAAAGAGTTAGGATTAAATGGGGGAAGTCACTGATGCTAAATAAGGGTTTTTTTAACCAGGTTGGAGATTATAAACTGCATGGAACCCTTTAAAACCAATCTGTCAGAGTGCAATAGGCACAGGTTTTATTTCCCTCCAGCAAATAAGTACTTGCTGTACTTAACAGCCATCTGTCTTACGTTCCTTGCAGAAGCAATTTCCCCATTCTGCCTTTGAAAACAGTACAGGGAGCTCATGTCAGCACTGAGGTGACATTGTCCTATGGGGTTGAGACAAGCAGCTTTTCTACAGCAGCACTGTGCAGTCTCACACCACGCTAAGACTTTGTACAGGAAAAGTGAGGGAGCATGGAAAACCAATGGATGTCAATGGGAAGAAAGGGTTAAATGAGAGTGGCAGGGAGCATGAGGTTTAGGAAAGGAGCAGCGAGTAATTTGGGAAAGAATGCTGTAAATGTTGGTGAGGGATATAACCACATGAGGTAGAAGGAGAAGGAGGTAAATTTTCCATATGTGGCCATAAGAGAAGACAAGGTCACAGGCAGTGGGGATACAGACAAGATCACTGGCAGGGGAGATACAGACAAGAGAAGGTAGAGCACTGGGAAGACTGCTAGGCTGTGTAGGGCAAAAAAAAGCCCGTGGTAATCACTCTACTCCAGCTCCTGCCCTTGGGCATCTCTCAGAGCAGAGCTGTAGCCAGCAGGGAAAGAGAGGAGGATGTCATGTTGCTCCCTTCTCATAGTCTCTGAGAGTCAATTACAGGTCCTTGGTATTCCAATTAGTATTAAAGTGAATCTAGTTCAGTTCAGTGCAAGTGAGGCTACTATATTCCGATTTGGATTTAGTCCAGTGTTTCTAAGACAGAAAGCAGATGGTTTTTAGCTTAATTCTCTGTCAAAAGCAGAACCTATAAAATGATGCTGCATAAAAGTCCTGTAAGACACTTGTTTATAAGCACTTCCCTAAATAGCACCGCTCATTATTTGAGGAAAACAGCATTTGTGGACTGTTCTCACCTTTTAAAGATAGGGCATATGTTGCCATCAAGATTCTTCTTATTATTGTTTCATTATTTCTGCAGACACAGGACAGAACCTTGACTAGTCAGCTATGAAGCATCATAAATAATTAAAAGTACGCTAACACTCACAAAAAAGAGAAACAAAATATATTTACTGAAGCAGTAGCCATCCTTGTAAAACAGTTTACTCGCTAGTGCACAAAAATTCATTAATGTACAAGTTTTTTCATTTACCACTGCAAATTAGCAAAGACTTACAGTTCTGATAAAGGGAATGAAAATCATAGAGTACCAGAAGACAACGGACAAGCTCTATTTTCAAAAGTACCAAACCTCCATATTTATACATCAAAGTAGATGTCTAAAGTCAATGTAGTTGTTTCCTTGATTCAGCCAATTCTGGATCACATATTATGCGTTTAATTTTCCAAAAGGCAAAGCACATAAGTTTAATCATAGACTATATGAAGCTTAAGAATACTTATGTATATAAAAAAATGAAGCGAAGAGCTTCTGCTCAGATGGAAATCATATCTCAAGTTGTGGTCTGTCTATCTGATGCAATTTATTCAAAACACAGTTATTATGCAGAGTAACTAATTGCCAAGATTAATGAAATAAGATTCTAAACTTGTATTGCAAATTCCTATATTAAAGGGTAGTTCCTCCAGTGATGGACTTTTCTACCACTTAGAGCGTTTCCATTTATACATTTACACTCATGAGTTTTAAGAGCAGGATGTGCACATGTGTCTTCAGTTAGACATGTAAGACTGCTTTTAATGTCTTTTGACTTCTCAGCTTCCATTTACAAATTTTCTAACAAGACATTTTAGTAGAAAAATCTTATTCTAGTTTAGCAAATGAATTATCCATTATCACACTTGAGAACAGCATACTGAGATCAAAATTACCTAAAAGCCTGTAAGCAACTACTCCTCAAAACCAATTATCACATTTCCTAATTCATTTTTTCATTGGTAGTTCAGAATACAGTAGAAAATTACATGAAAACAGATCTTGACATGGTAAAAAGCTGTGAACATTTGTGCTCTCCCTATTTCATGCCATGGACACTATACTCAAAATCTGGGTTCATAAGCTTTTGTGGACAGTTTTCAAAATTGAAGACTCAGAGATAAGTAATGCAGCTATTGTAAGCAATCACACAGAACACCATTTTCCAAGGTTCTTGTTATAAAATATAGACCAGGAACAATGCACTATAAACTGTTGGATTACCTTGACATAGAATTAGTGGAAAAGGTGAGCTGAGGGAATTTAATGACTACACAGCATTAAATATCTTCCAAAATCAGTGACCAAGACACATAAGGTATAGTAGTTGGAATTAATTTTGCAGTATCTCTGTATTCTTTAATTAGCGGTAGACATAATGATCCAACAGACACAGGTGGTTCAGACCACCTGGCAGCCCCAGAAAGAGGATGGAATTCTTTAAAGGAACTGTATCTTTATGTATGATCCAATTTAATAGTTACCCTTTGGGTTTTCTTAGTTTGTACTCCTTAAAATAAATAAATAATGCATGAAAGCTGAAGGAGTAAAACAGTCTCACAGACTCCATGTTTATGACAAATAGCAGAAATGTCACCCATCCTTCATTGATAACGTGCCTAAGCATTGGTTTGCAAGAGTGTGTGAAACACACTGCAGAATTGAGGTGTACTCATCATACTGCTACTGAACTTTAATTTGTTACCTATGTAAAATCAATTGTTCAAATCTCTAGGAGGTGTGTGGGGAGGGAAAGAAGGTTAATTCTTTCTATGCCCTTACTTAAAAGGCTTCCCTATATTTAGAGAACAACCACTTAGCTAATTACTTTCATCATCTTAAACTTGAAGGATCAGAGATCCACAGAAAAAGCTAGAATTTGTATTAGAACATGTGCATTGTAAATGTTGAAAACATGAACTTTGAACTTTGAAGCTCTGAAAACGCACCAAGAAACCAGTATTTAAGCATTGTTTTTTTTCTAAAAAAAAAAAAACCATGTAAGAAGGCTTAACTCTCTCTTTTCTTTTTGAAGTCTAGCTAACTCAAAATACTGACAGCTTGAGGCTAAGGATGAGAGCAAGGCTCAGGCAGAGTTGAACTGAGATTGCACAGCTGGGAGGACCAGGCAGTCTCCATGCCACCTAGCAGAGCTTAGCACTGCCAAACTCATGCAGCATAGGAAGCCTTTCCTTTAAATGGAAGGAGTATCACACAATAGCTGTCTTCTTCAGTCACTCCGTTTCCTGTGCGTTCATGGGGTACATCAGTATTTCCATGGGACCAGGATTGTTCATTTGAAGCAACTCTGTCTCACCACTCATTTGGTTCACATTATAGAGTGGTTTTGGAGTGTAAAAACTGGATTGCTTTTGGATGAAACTCAATTAGATAATGCACTCCCAGAGTCTACCTAAAGTTCTGCAGCTGCTAAAGGCCACTGAGTTCGCAGTGCTAAGCTACAGCTGATCCAGAGAAAACTGTTGAAACACATAGTTCTGGGTCCTCAGCCCAAACTGTTCTGCTGCACACATCACTTTCTGTTCAATGGTGCTATTTAGTAATACAGACATAGACATGAACCCTGCTTCACTGAGACCTAGGTGCTTTATGTTGTCTATGTCTTTTGAGGAAGCCTTTTCCAACTACAACCATGTACTACTATTTCAGCCCTTCAACATGAGCGCTTGTTGCTAATGCAGTCAATGAACACTGCTGCATCCTGCTGCAGCTCTGCAGTGGACTGGAATCCATCCACCTACCCAACTGTATTTATGGCATCAAAAGTTCAAAGCCTGTGCTTCAGCAGAGAGCTCTAGTTCTCTAGAAGCGTTCAAGTTTTCTTTTCCCTGACACACACAGAGGTGCTGCACCACGTCATACAAAAGCATGATACCATCCAGCTTGCCAAGACACAAGATCTGTAGAAGAGCCTTGCACTATGCCACAAAATCCTAAGACATGGCCGTACCTCAAGGGAATGTAGAGTGCAGCCATTTGCATGAGTCTCTCCTAAAACAGTGTCCCTTTCTAAAAAAGATTATATCTTACAGTCTTGACTTATGATAAGACAGACTACTTGAACGAAACTGGTGAGGAAGATAAGGTAAGGTGGAGAAAAGTATGCTGTTCCTAGGAATAAGCTGGAGATACCAGTTTGAAGCCTGACTATTTCTGTTAAGCCTTGGATAATCAACAACAAACTCCATGACAATGTGCCAACCCACTACACAACAGATCTGGCTTGTGGCTAACAACTGTAAAAAGGACAAGGATATTTAATCAAAGCCATAAACAGGCAGAACTGGTCATGGGAGAAATTTTATCCTTTAAAAGGCAGAATGGACAGTCTTGCAGATAAATATTTCCTTAGCATGACAAATTATACATCTTAGTCTGCATTTCTCCATTTTTGGAGTCATAGGCTGTATTAGATCATTCTCTCACGAATGATCTAATCTCATTCCCTCTCTAAAATTCTACTTGCTCTCTGCTCTTTTAAGCAGAAATTCTCACCTCTCTTTCCTTGTTTATCTTCTTGATGCTCAAAACTCTTCCCTACCTCTCACAGTAGTTTTGGACTGCAAGGTCATCTCTTCCTTGTCTCAATCCTACTGGCTGGACTCCAGATTCTCCTGTTTTTTGCTCCTTGCTGAATGTCCTTTATAACACCTTTTGGACTTGCTTGACATAGACAAAATATTTAAAATGGAAACAACAAATGCAATATTCATGAAAACGCCTGTTACTTCATGTTGGCAAAAGGCCTTTGTTGTGTGGGAAGCCTCTCTCAGACCTTTGAATACAACAGAAAACTCTTGATTCTTTCCTACTCACCCATGTAATTAAGAAGCAGAGCATCAATCAGTAGCTTATACATATAGAGGGCCTGGTGTTCAACAGAGGCTGAGTTCCTGGCTGTGCTGAATTCGGAGATATGCCTAGGAGAGAACATGACTTTAAGCCACATCAAAAATAAAAAAAACTTAATAAAAAAAAAAAAAACTTTATCCAAAAAATAACTTTATGAATAATCGCACTTGGCTTTGAAATTCAAAGCCTATTTCACATATTCAGAATTTAAAATCTTGGAAGGCTCTCCTCTCCTTTAGCAAAAATAATAGCATCACCTTTGAAAGGAAAGGGAAATCTTCTACTAAGCTGATAGTAGTCATGGTATGAAAAATTGCCTTTTCTAACTGAAATCTGATTCAAATTGCTTGGATATCAGGATTCATTAGGTTGCATTCTTAACTACAGGCGTAAAGATTTTTTCTCTACACAAATTCATCTGAGCAATATGATTATTTAGGTGCAAATACAAGAGAAAAAAAAAAAAGAAGCTGATTACAGCGATACTCACCTAGCTTCACATTAACATGAATTATTATGTGTGTTTCACTCCATGTATATTTCACCATCTATATTTAGGAGCATAGCTGCGGACCAGAACCTGATTTTTTGCAGAAACACAAGAAAAGGAGGATAAGATAGCTATTGCCCTAGAAAGTCCTCTGTGTAAAAACAGTAAATGTTTTGACCTCAAATCCTGCTCACTCACACTAAGAGTATGCGATTTTACTAGATGTGAAGTTTTCGGGTACCACAGCCTCCCATGGGAATGTAAAGACAGCTCTCGTTTCGTGTGGAGAAAGCAGAATGGTTTTCCTCAACACTGCAACACATCCAGACTGTCCTGTGTGCTGCACTGACTTCACACCCTATAGCTTTATCCTGTGCAGTCTTCGATGCCATAATCTGGGCTACAGAATGCCTCCTCTCCCCTACTCTGCTTGGATTGCTCACCTGATAAACCTGAGACAGGACTGAAGATGGAGATCAGTAGCCATTTTGCTGTTGGTCAACACAGCAAGGGAATGAGAGCAAAGAAATACAGCTCAGGAAAGAAGGCAGATAAACCATATCTGAATGCTTGCATTTTCCCCCACACCACCACCTTCAACTCTCCTTTATTACGTGTCTCAGTTACACGTTCATATGTCAGAGATCTTGCATTAAACCTGAAATAAGCTTACCTGAGACTGGGGGTGATCATGTCTTTCCATATTTTGGTTGACTTATTAACAGCCCCTTTGCTGCAAAATTCTTAGATGAAGGTAAATAAAGCTATAACTCAAAATATTCTGCACAGCAATATGCTCTGAAAAAAATATTGTGGATTTCTGGTAATAAAGAGTGAATCTACTAATAATAATTTTAATTTTTTATTCATATCCAGAATGCACAATTTTTAATAACTTTAGTGAACAGAAATCACAAACATGAGAGGATAGAAAAGAGACTACAGAAATTCAGCATGCACAGCCATTTTTGCATTAAAATGAAGACCATTATATCTCAACCACCAAGTCAGAAAAATCCAGTTCACACATCTCAGCCTAGTCAAAAGAAATAAACACCAACAATAAGCAGCATATCTCTGACCCTCTAGACCTTTCAGATTGCTTTAATTAGTGCCATTTTGTACCAATCAGTATGTTGGTATCAGCAGAAAAGCAGGCCTACTGGTTACAGAAAACAACCTGTACCACCAAAAAACCTGCATCACTGAATATTCATATGTGAGTGTAAATGCCAGTTCAAGAACTGCTTCTGTTACATTGGCTTAATCATTACTGGAGGAAGCTATTAAAAGTATGTTGTCAGTCCCAGGGATTTGCTTTGGCCGTGAATTGGAACAATGCATCATTTCACCTGTTTGAAATAACAAACAATACAAAATAAATTGGCCTGATCAGTAAATAAGCCTTATGGTCTACAAACTAGAAAGCCAGTAGCAAGTCATTGGATCTGCTGTCCCCTGCAAAGCCCATTGCTCACCTTTCCTTCCACAGTAGATGGGAGGAATAAAAAACAAGGAATAGTGGTGTAATTTTATGGTCAAGAAAGAGGTCAACTTTTTAGAAAAATTGCTCCCTTGCCAGTAACTTCTGAAGCCAGTACTCACAAAAGCAATGCAGTGAGTAATGCCACCACCACTAGATAACCCCTCAAGACCTCATGGCCATGCGAATGATGAAGCATACCAGAAGGACCCCAGACTGGTGAGAACAGAAACAGAGCGAAACAAAGTGGAGAAAATGCAATACCCCAAAGATCTGCCAACTCAGCCACCGGCCCCTCCTCCTCCATAAATAGCCAGGAAAGTGAGAGGAGAGGA
Source organism: Calidris pugnax (assembly GCF_001431845.1). Taxonomy (NCBI): domain Eukaryota; kingdom Metazoa; phylum Chordata; class Aves; order Charadriiformes; family Scolopacidae; genus Calidris; species Calidris pugnax. Next base: position 8,749,780 of record NW_015090885.1, read on the forward strand.
CAAACATTTGTGAATTAGCTGCAGTAGTCTCACTAAAAAGAACTTGCAGCACCCATCGACTTTCCCATCGTTCCACTTCACGGCGCCTTCTTTTGTGAAGCTCAAACCCACTAGCAGGCTGTACATCATTACCCTCTTAATGTTTTTAGTGACAGACCGGGAAAGGCATTCAACATACAAGTACCATAACCAACAGAAGTGCTTTCTTGAATTAGTATGCACAAGTGATCTTTCCAGGTAATTAACAATGCTCGATAAGCACAGACCTGTTCTTGTCAAGAAAAGCACACTTAAAAAAATAAAATAAAAAAACCCCAAACAACAAAACCCCAAAAAACAAAACACACAAAAAAAGAATCTCTATTCTATCAAAAGCTACAGAAATTTGAGTTTCCAGTATGTCATACAGATTGACATCCAGAGACCAGCAGAAAGGTGGAAAGGAGATACATTATCATCAATGGTGGAGAACAAACAGTAACAGTAAAGCATTTAATTTTATCTGAAGAAATGAATCAAAGCCTCTTAAATAGTAATGAAAGAATACAGAAATACCATACCAGAACTTAAACAAAATCATTTAGAAGAGAATATTTGTACCATATTTCCAACCTACTGCAGTAGGAAAATTCATGAATAATATTAGTGCCATTTACGTGATCCACTTTCTTCCTGTACAGTGTTTGTCTCATGTAATGAGATCTGGACTGGCTGAATGTAATATAAATTTTAGAGTGCTACACCTGAAACTGATCATGCATGTTAGAAGGAAAAAAAAAAAGGCAAACGTAGCATTTTTAATGTGTATAATGCCATGTGTTAATATTGACACTCAGCTGCACTAATATTGGAGGCTATTGCTACTGAATTAATAATGCTTACAGATTAACAGTCCTAGAAGCCCCACAGATTGCACAGGCATCTTCTGTATCAATATTTTTTTTATTCTTGTTTCTATTCAGGTCAAGGCCACACCATTCTAATTTCATTTGAACAATTCAAATTCCTTTCTCTGAGGCAACGTGGGAGAAGTACGACCGACAGAAGACGGATTTGCTTTATTCTCTGAAATTGAAGTGAAAATTACTTTTGTGTCACTACATTTTAATATACTATTTCCGTGAATATACATACCAGTATACATATATCTATTTATCTCTATATATAGATGCAACTTACTACCATTTTAAACACTAAAAGTTGAGTAAGTCTCATTTACAGCTTCAGGAATTCAAATAGGCCTACACAGAAAACTTTCACTTTTGTTTGCGTGCACTGCATAAACTTATGTACAGCGGTTTTCACCAAGTAGATAGTATGCAAATCTCTTCGACTCTGAGAATAAACCCAGAAAATTTTAGGTAGAATAGGACTGGTCTTGCCTCCAGTGTAAATTACAGAGAGCTCTATGTTTATAAAGGGAAGCAAGTCAATAAGCTTGTGGTCTTATGTGGTCTTCCGAGCCCCATTTTTCAGGTTCTTACTTTTTATGTACAACTACTTCAGCCACTTTTTTGAATACCCAGAAAAATTCCTACCAGCAAAATGTATGTTCATGTCTTCAGAAAGTTTATATTTGTAGGGGAAACCAAGGGACACCATTCCCTTTCCTCCAAGAAGCAAGTGACATTCAGAAGTGGGTTTTTTTTTGCTCAAAGCACACTACTTACACTTGATTAGGCTTGTACCCCCAGATCATTTAGGGTTTATAGTCCTAAACAAATTGCTAAGCCAAAGTGACACCAAAGCCTGGATCTTGCAGGTGAAAACTTCCACAAAGCCTTTCCCTCTCAAAGGATGGAGCAGATTTCTACCTGATATTGGCTATAGCTGCTCCACTGAAACTGTGAGAATTTACACCAGTGGAGCATCTGTTTCCAGAGAGAATTTATACCTAATTAAAGATTTTCTCCAGAGTTTTGCTGCCTTGTCATGGACCCAGTGGCTACAACCCCAGGAAGGTCTGTCTTGCTTAACATATAAACAAGCTATGTATTTTTCTCCATTTTTCAAGCACTGCCTTTATGCCATCTCCTTTGTAATAGGAAAACTGCAGCTGACATTTATATTTGCATCAGACACAAGGGTCTCAAGGTAATTTCTTAACAAATCCTTTATAAGCCTGCAAGCGTAGCTGCCAACCTTGATAGGGGAAATATGGCATGCAAAGTACAATGGGTCTGTAGGGAAAGAATACAGAGCAAAGGACCTCCTGACATAGACAGGAGATAATGTTTTCAGCTTGTAGACTCCGAACAACAGGGACTGCTACAAGGTAAGAGCAGTTAGGAAGTCTTTAAGTCTAACATATGTATTGACATCCTTTAATGGAATAGGTTTGTGAGATAAATGTGTTATAATATTGTCCCTGGGAAGTAGCTACGAGTTGAAATGAGTTGACAGGCTTGTATGCAAGGCTCAATTGACTCATCCTTCCTGGAAATACGGAAGGAAAACTAAGCAAGATTAGAACTCACTCTGTATCTAAATGTCATAATAGCTGAGACAGTTCTTCTACAGTAGAGGCTGCAGTAGCTCGGATCCAATATAAATTAAGTCAATGAACTGATGCTAAACTTAACTTTTATTCCAGTTTGCATGGATTCTTGAAAGAAAACAACAACTTTTACTATTTTCCCATCCTCTGGTAAACCTACTAGCTTGGCATTCAAAATACACTTTGCACTTTAGTGTATACATAATCATACCTTTTGGGAGAGGTGAGAAAACCAGATTAATATTTAGATATTATAAAACTGAAAAATACTCCCAGCTGACGCCTCTAAGAGACAAAATGTTAACATCAGTTATGCGCATCCTGATCTGCGTATGAGAGCAAAAGTTCAGAGAAGTCATCATAAACTTTTCATTACAGAAAGAGGAAAGATTCAGATCTCACTTTCACGTAATTCGGCTCACTGATCAAACATAAAATGTACAGGAAGCATTAACACATTGATATTCTAATATAACTTGTTTCATTTGCTAACTTCTTCCTCCAGAATAGGCTACTGGCAAACTGCCTGTGCTTAGGGCTGGTTTTTTCAGATTTATCAATGCTCTGAAACAATTATTTCAAAAAGGGAGTACACCAAAGAAAGGAAAAGATCATTTTACTGATTTGGAAGTACCATTGCCATTTTGATGGAAAATCTTCACCTTTACTTCTTACTCCCAGAAATCTGAAAACAAAAAGCAGCCTGGGATTATATTACCATAAGTTCAATAATCAGACTAGTTTTTAAGGATCATTTCATTTCCTTTAAATGCAGCCTTTTTTTAAGGGAGGAGCTTCTAAAGCAAGACATCCCATTCTGAGAACTCCTAAAAGCAGCCATATGTCATCGACCAGACACATAGCTAGTCCAATACCTTGCTGCCCAGTACAGCAAAAAATGATGGCTAGGAGACAAAACGCAGCACAGCACCACTTAATATGCTTTCTGGCTTCCCTAAAATCATAGAAGTAACCCTTGCTTGTGCTTCTGATCAAATCAGTTTATTTTGGATGCTAATGTAACTGCTTTAAGCACTCATTCTCTTCCCTATCCCACCAAAACAACCCGCTCACATCCATCCGGAATTGCTTTTGCCTCTCCTACAGTTCTTACAGGTTTGCTTTTACCTCCCCTAAAATTTGGGGTAGAAAGAAGCAAAACGGTGGAAGGTGCTGCAGAAGGAGCAGCAGCAAAGGGAGGAAGGGGGCTCAGGACAGCTGAGCTCAGGCCGGGGAGAGCAGTGGAGGTGCCCTGGAGGAACCAGCAATGGTTCTGCTGGGCTGCAGAAAAGCACAAAGAGAAAGTTGCTATCCAAAGGGATGAGGCTTTTCTTATGGATCTTACATTATTTTGAAGGTGAAATCTATTTGTGTGCTTGTATGGGCTTAGCTCTACCCAGGTCCAACTTTAATCTTCATACATCCAAATACATTTTGGAGCCTGAATGCAGACATCAGCTGGCCTCTTTGAAACATACTTAGCCCAAGAAACGATCTGCAGTCTAAAATTATCTTTCTTACATCATAATCAGGCATCTGCATGCTGTCCTCCCTTTCTTAAAGGTATCCTCTTTGCAACATCCTGACACACAATTTGAGTTAAACTTGGACACACAGGCTGTTAGAGACAAACTGATATGATGGCATTTCTAAGTTCTGCCAGCACTACTGTTGCTACAGCAAAATTTCACACCTATTCATGCCTGGTCCTGCTTTATTCAACATAGCAATAATCCATTAAATAGTGTAAAACAGTTGCAGGTATTCCATCAGAACTTCACGTTTTCTTTTCCAAAATATATCTACACAACGTTTTCATTAAAATCCCTTTGGCAGATCAAATGCAGTTTCCCATTCACCATCAGCAATAGCACTTGTGTACCTGGAGTAACCAAGGTAGCAGGAGGAAGAGCTGAGCTGCCTGACAGAGCTAACTGAAACTCAGTCAATTTTGAGCTTTACGTTAACATTTTCAGAGTGCTGAAATGATTTTGAAAGCTTAAGTCTCCAAGGAAGTGAATATGACTTTGACACATAGGTCACTTAGCCACTGTTAACCTTACCCCATTTTAGACAGACTAAAGATACCATGTAAAGAGTGAAAGAGAGAACTCTCGTTTTCTTTTTAATGTAGGATTTAACAGAGGATGTGCTTTCCCAGAAAGCTCTTTATATTCTTCTTGTTTCATAGCCTATTTCAGAAATAGCAGTTTTGCCACCTTCTTTTCTTTAGCAAAAAATCCAAAACCAACCCCTCCCAAAGCCCCTAAAAACAGAAAAACAAGAAACCTTTGGAGATCTTAAGATTTTTATGACACTTCCCCCCAGCATAGGATTTTTTTCCTTCCACAAGTTCTTCTTATTCAAAATATATAAAAGAAATCAATAATCCAACAGGTTCAATAAAACAGAAAATCCCAAACACACCACAATGCATTTAATCAGCTTGCACTCTGTTATCTCTGATCCTACGAACCTAATCACACTCTAGCTATCTGTAAGTATCTTTCAGGCAGAAGAGTCTAAACTAAAAGGCTCTGCATGTGAGCACGTGTGTGTAGTGGGAAATCTGGTTGTTTGGTTGTATTTTTTAAATACTGTTTTGACTATTTTTCACAGATTCACGGATATTTCCTTCTGGCATCATAGACAGACTAATCTAGTTCAGTTTTGAAAGAGTCACTGTCAAACATTTCAGAGGACAGTGTGCATCCATTCAGTGGAGCTGGCAAAGAGCAACTCTGGCATGTCGTCTTCCATACAGTCCTCCATCTGCCCGATGTGTGAGGTTAAAACAACTCACCCCAAATTGGTCACGGTAACAAAAATTCTGTCTCTTCTGAGTCATACCTTATTACACCCTCATTCTCAGAAACACCTTGTGAAAACAAGCTTCCAGTTGAAACACAGGCACTCCATTTCAACTTCCTGAACTTGGAGTTTCCCAAGTTTTAATGGTAAAGATCTTGCTGCTGCATAGTATGAGAAGCTCCATATCTACAAGCTTATGCAAATTAGACCATAGAAAGGGGACAAGCCCAGCATTTGAGAGTCCTGTTTGTTTCTGAGCCTCTTTTTTTCACTTTAAGCCAGTGATTCAAGTTTTCTGACACTTGAAAACACCTGGAAATAATTGACAAATTGATATTCTAGTCATAATGATAATTACAATAATTAGCTTAATTTTCTTTCTACTCCTTCTTCCAAATAGTTGGTTCCAGCATGGGAAATCTGGGGCTCAAAATCCATCTTATGCATATTTTCCTATTGACCAGTATCTGTAATACTCATTCCAATCATAGCCCCTGTATACTTCTTTAACTATAGCAATTAAATCTACCATAAAATCTGATAATTTTATTTTTCTCTTTAGCTCAACACATCTCTTCTGTTCCTCCTCAGACATCCCTTCTTGACAGAACTACTATCTATTTCCCCCTTCTAGAAAAATGTTTCTGCTGCAAACCAGCTCCAAAAGACACAAAATGTTGTGTTCCTTTAAGCAGTGGAGTAGCCTTGAGAGAGAACTTTGATAACATCCCCTTTTGACATCCCTTGCCTCTGCAATCCCACACAACTGTAAATGCTTTTCCAAATCACTCTCTTCTGCATTGGGAGCCAATTTGTATGATGCAACTTCAAGAAAAATAAAACATGCCCTTTGTGTTTCTTGAGTCAAGCATCAATAATTTAAAAAAGCAGCAGCATATCTCAGACTAAAGCAAAGCCGAGTTTAGAAGTAAAAGCATTTTGTATTCTGCAAATGAAAATGTAAAGGAGACAGGCTTTTGTCAGAAGCCCAGACATTTATGGTTTGTGTCTAAAAAGGAACGTTTTGTATCTTTCTCGTTTAACAACTTTCACTTATTTTGAATTTTTGACATCTCTGAAGTTCACAGTATACCGCCAACTGCCACTGTAACATCTGCAAGGGAGGGCAGAAACAATTTGCAGGCTACTGACAGCTGCTGTGGGTTGCAAGGCTCTTTTAAGAGAGGACATAGAAAGAAAATTTGTGGCAAAAAGCTTTCCTCATCCCCACCCTCTGCTATTAAAGCATTGTAGGTTCTCAGCAAAAATAATGAATTCTTTCATTAAAAAGTAGCCTCATCATTTAAAAAATAAATTCCCAGATTAGTCAGCTTCTGGAAGTTGGTGGAGTCAGTCAGACCTTTTCAAAGTAAACAAATGCTACTATGCCAAGCTTGGCTTTTGTTGCCCTAAGACCTGTGTGGCTAACACATATCCATGAATTTATCCTCACAACATTTCTACGAGTAGAACACATAATTCTTAGTAGAGAGATGGCAAAATGAGACCTGGAGACTTTGAGGACAAAACAGCAAATGTGCTTCAATAAGTCTTAACTCTGTTTTCAGTAAGTCAATAGGAAATTTTGATTTTGATAGCAGTTAGGCCTACACTAGTTACTTCTGAAAATGACTTCAGAAGCAAATTGCCCAAGGGAAATCAATAGAAAAACTAGGAACTGAACTCTGACCTCTTAAACTTCAGGCTAGAGCTACAACCACAATGCCATCCTCTCCGCAAAGCCACAGTGGTGGTTAATAGCTGCCTTACAATGAATGGTTTCACGGTGCACAGTTCAGCACTTGACATGTAGCTCTACGAGAAACCATTTTCAGTGCTTACTCTGTGTTTTCAGCACTTGAATTCAAGGTCTGCATTCTCTTAAGAGCCATGTAGGAATGTAAATCCCAGCCTAAAAGTTTGAGTCAACTTTGTATATACAATTAAAAAAAAAAAAAAGACTACTTACATATTTAAAAAAAAAAAAAAAAAAAAAAAAAAAATCACCAAAGGAGTTAATTCATACGTATCTTTGAAAACTACAAGAGTGGCTATAAGGGTCTGGGTGTAAGTGGACTGATTGTGCATTTAGATAATGCTAACATCCTTCAGAATGCTGGTGTTTGTCTGTTCAAATACTGTGTCACCCCGACACAGCACAGCTACTTAAGTCTACACCTTCCTAAAGAGGTACTCTTCAATGTCATGGCACTAACTAAAAGCAAGCATACTTCAACAAGCTGGATGTACTTTTGTCTACATCCAGTCAAGGAGAGTTCATAAGCCTTTGCACAATCCAGTTCCAGAACCTGTAACTGCAGCAAGCACTAAGTGGAAGAGTGTATTGTACAGTAAGGCTAGGTGATCCATCATCTGCAGAACAGTCTGCTAATTATTTCGTCTCCACTGGTACATAACTCACAACTACACTCTAGGAGTTTTAGTTAAACTCCAAATGTCCCATTTGAATCCTCTACAAACCCTGTTCTCTCATTAAGCAGGGAATGTGTCTGCTCTCCAGCATACATTATAGTGAAGAAAGGAAGCTTCTCGAGTGAACGCATCAGTCTGTCAAGCAATTCCATTTCCAGTATGCACATGCCGAATGCTGCTAAGAATCCACATCTTTCAATGTGTAACCAGCAGGATTTACAGCTACTAAAATATGGCTCATATATTCTACATCTTCTTTAAATAGGTTCAAGGACGATGGGTTCTGTAAGAAACAGACACCTTACCACTGTTTAAAATGTTTCTCAATAAAAACACTAGCTAAAATATCCAAAGAATCAATAATTAATATTTTTATGGTTTGTACCTTGTTAATTGAGCAAGTTGCTATCCAAACAGACGCCTTCCAAAAGGGACCCTTCTGAGCCTCTGGTTCTGCAGACTGCTGTGTAATGTACTAAGCCACTGATCCGTGCTGCCTTCAATTTTCTTTGGTGCTTCCTATTTTTCAAACACTGAAGCCTAATTTTAACCTTGCAAGTGTAACATCTATTTCTAACATAGTTACCTCCTGCAATGTGTTGGGGCGAAATTTCCAAAGTCAGTACTTCACACATGGAGACCTTCTATGTGCATACCATGCCTAAAACAAATAAATTGATAGATAGATAAATAAATGTCAATCTTTAAATCTTGCTTTGAAGACAGATCACGTTATCTCATCAGCTGGAGACTACATCAGTGGTTGTGACTTAGCCACTTTATAAAACATTCTCTGAAGCTCAGATGAGAGGCACGTAATGCAGGAAAAATAGTGTGTGCAGGAAATATACATTGTATATCTACAAAATGGGCCATATCCCACTGCCATTAAAATTGATGGGAGTTTTGCCATTCACTTCAATGGGATCAGAAGCAGTATATAAAGATGAATTGGCTATAAGCACACACACTGGTGCTTTATGGGCGTGACAATATAAAAGCCCTGTGTGAAGTAATGAAATGAATTATAACAGTGCTGGGTATGTCAATCTTCCCTCTTATACCTTCAGTTGCTGTATTGGGAACATTAAACATTTCCCTGGTTAGCCACAGAATCATAAAAATTACGGATAAAAAAGTACTATTAAGTCTACTTCCTGCCAACACAAAATTATTCCTCCCTGTACCTTTTCTAATCCTCTGTGCAGTCTAGTTTTACACCACTCAAACGTTCTGGCATCTTCTCTTCCCTGTAAAGAATTATTCCATCAGCTACTTAATCACACATTCAGCCAAGCTAGATTTTTCCTAGCTTGGAGATCATCAAGCAATAAATCAACAAAGCAAAAAACCCTACCAAAAAAATCATGATATATTGCTCTGAATTTCCTTTTATCCTCTTATCTCACTTTGGGACAATTAGAGAAATACTTTTAAAGAACTCTCTCATTTACATATTTCCCTGCTTTTCATAACCCACCACATCCAAATGCAGGCAGTAGTAGCTGTACACTTGTTTTTGGTGTGATGGTGACCACCAGATTGAGGCAGGGAGGTGAAATGATCATTTAGTTCTCTGAAGTTCAAGCAACATAATTCCAGAACTGTGTTCCAGTGGAAGCAAGAAATCTGAAATCTTTGAGGTAAAGTTTTAGCAGTTTATGGCAGGCATATTGGAGATTTACCAAAGCAGGGAACTGGACCTGGCGATATTGGACACCCTTTTCAATAATATGTTTATAAGGCACACACAGCACCAAGCCTCTTGATACAGGTAATGCTTATTTTGTCAGCTAGACAGAATCAGGAGTTTGGGGCTACAGTTATTTCTGGGCAAAATCTAATTTAGTCTATAACCCACCATTTAATTCTCAGTAATACATACATGCTTGTCTTACAGTTCTCAATCAGGCTGAAACTGTTAAAAAATGAAGCTATCATTCTGCTGTTACTTTCGTGTTGCTCCTTGCCCATCCACTCCCTACTGCCTTATCACACTTCTGGGATTCATCCTGTTTTAGTTCAGGCAGCAAGCACCAGCTTCTTTCCTCTTCTAGGGTAGGATGCTTAATAAGCACTGATATGTTAAAAAAATGGAAAAAGTGCACCTAAAATATACACTACATTTTTATGTGCCTTCAAATCAAAGGACCTCAAGCAGGTTAAGATGCTACAAGAACACCTATTCCACCAGAGATGGACATTTCACTTTGCTCGTCTGTGCCATACTCCAGTACATCAAAAGATGATTTGAAAACCATTCATTGGCAGAGACTCACTGAAACAAGACACGTGCCTCTAGAGATCCCCCCAGTAGCAAAGAAAGTTACTCCATACAAAGGAAGAATCTGGAGGAGTCGCGTCAGGGCCATCCCCAAGGTAGGTGGTGCCATAGAAGTATTACAGCAGAATAGCACGGGTGACCGAGACACAGAGACAATTAAACCAAATCCTTCTCTGATTGCTGTGAGAGCTACTCTGATGCTGCATGTAAACGAGCCTCTTGCCTATTTTGACTGCTTTGTTTGATTAGCCCTGTCAGAAGTAAGGTCAGGCCAAACTGTTACGGTCATTAGAGATGAAAGCCATACATCAGGGAAGCATCGCTTTGGAGAGAACAAGGTAAGAACGTCCCTAATCAGCTGAAGCACTTACCTCGTTCAAATTTCGTTAGCTGTGCTGCTTTCTAGTGCTTCTACCTTCTTTAACATAGGATTCAGTTCTGCAAAAATTTTTGGAGCACTTCTTACTATAGCATTTATTATTACCTGTGGTTTTAGGGTAGTAGATCCACTTCCTTTTCCTCTGTGACCATGAAGAGTTACATTACCATCACACACTGGTAAGAGACCACTGTATTGCCATCTCCATACTGACACACTATCACACAGTGAAACAGTGAGGAGGCATTTATATAATTGACCACCTTAAACACAGCTGTAGGGAGTGGAAAATCTTCCCTGAAATACAAAGAAACCTAGGTTTATGTTCCATCTCTTTCTCTGGGAGTAGTTGTGACTTTTCGATTGAGGCATTTTATTTTGGTACCATCTGAAATGCATTTTTTAAATGGAGCCATGGGAGCCCCTGTTGAAATTTAGGTACAACTACTAAGAAAATAAAACCTTCCAAGGCCACTAACCTTGACCTCAAATCTTAGGAGACAGCCAGGAAGATCAGCCAATGAAAGCATTTTCTGACAAATGTTTCATGATTGCTATGAACCGTCTTATAAAAACCTATCTTTAGTAAAAAAATGTGGGGACACAGCAGCACCATCTAAAAGGTAAGGCTAGTGACTGTGTATGCCCTGTGCTCTCTGATCCGAGTTTGACAAACTGATAAGTGAGACTTTAAAGTTTCACTTTTACCTGAGTTTTCACCTGGAAGTTAAGAGACTACACCAAGATGTACTGTTCAAGTTTCTCCTGGAAAAGTCTCATTTACAGCCGATATTGCAGTTAAATCAGCTGACCAGCAGGCCATATTCTATGACAGAACAAACTATTTAAGCCAGATCAGATTCTCAACATTTCCTCCCACCAAATCAATTCTTCTGATAGTTAAACTGCACTGATAAAGCCACTCATTTTGCAATAAACAGGCAGCCATGCCCTATTTAAGCACTCACAGCTAATTGAAATACCCTGCAAATTTAAAGCAAGCCCCCCGCAGTTTTCATGATAGATGTCCTCAAAGCACATTTTTTCTGCTAAGACAGACAAATGAACTAGGGGGATTCTACCACCCCAGCACAGGTAACTGCAGCTCTCCCCAACTGTTCTCCAAAGGAACTCTCCTCTCCCCACTGCACAGACACTCACAGACCTTTTCCTGCACAGGGTGCAGTGCTGCTGCTTTTCCATATTAAAAACCACGGCACCTCTTCTCCAGTATTTCACATTTTTCTTCTACTGCCATAGTCTTGATCTTTTCATTTCACCCTTCTTTCAGTGCGCTTACCTTCTCTTTGCACATCTCACTAAGAAAGCCAAGAGTTCGTTAGTCCCCTAGTTGACTGTAACACTCAGCAGCCATTTGTATGTAATCTGTTTTTCCACTCTATTCCACAGTGGAGAATGCTTTTGACAAGCTATAATTGAATTGTGTCAGATGTCAATGAATAAAGGATAAAATTTGGCAAACACTGAAGTTGCCTTTATAGAAGCCTTTCATTTATTATTGTGCCAACCCCCCCCCCCGAAACTAACAGGGAAATTACTTTTTGTATGTTTGAAAAGGGAATGCTGGAAAAGCACGACATTATTTGAGACCAAGTTATCTCTGCTGCCTGTGAGGTACCCTGGCACTGATGTGTGCTATGCATAATATGATTGTGAGTAGTTGCACAAACACTGTCTTAATTGCCTTCATTAGAGATCATGCAGATTTCTCTGGCTACTCCACAATAGAACAAAAATGGTAATTTTCTGGCCCTGCTTGCTCACCTGCCTTTTTCCTGAGGCTGCAGTTCCCTCTACCTTAGAGAGGCTGACCTGTTTGCTTGTTTGGATTTCCATTTCCATCAGTCTTGTCTGTGAAAGAGGAGGCAGGATGTAGTAGAGGAATTAAATTACAGTTCCCTGGGAAAAAGGTGTAAAAAGGGAAGGTGTTGCAGCCTTGTTCTGAAGGTGAACAGAAGCAGTCTTTGGAAATCAGAAGCATCTAAAAGGTACCTGAACAGACATTAAATCTTTTCAAGAATTACCCTTGAGTGGAAGCTGCTTCCCTGCGTGTGCAAACCTTGCCCCTTCCTTCTACAGGCATGCCTCCCCTCCTTTCTGCTTTTCCCTTCTCACCCCCTCTCCCTCCACACATGCTTACCAAATTCCTATCACCAGCCAGAACTGATTAGAACAGAACAAAAAGACCTCTGCAGCACCCTCAACCACCATTTACCTGCTACAAAGCAAAATAAATATCACCTATTAATTAGCCTCGTTTTTTTTCCTCCCTTTTTGGTGCATTTTTAGCCTAGTTGAAAAGAAACTCCAGGCGACCAGGAAAGGGTTATACAGAACTCAGCACAGCTTTTACATACATCAGGAGGCCTTGCTGCATAATTTAAGTCTAACGCAATGCAGTTCACAGGGACTTGCCCATATGCTGAGACTGAGCGAAGTTCAGTTTTCAAGGATCCCTTTGTTCTTTCTGTGATTACCTAGCCCACGTTCTCCTCAACCATTCAATTTAACCACAAATTTTAATTCCATTCCCGAGTAAGTTACATTCTTGGCTTTCCATTTCAATTTCCACAGGGCAAATAAAACTGATGGAAAGCATTTTGACAAGGGTATTGTTATTTCATCCAGTAGCCTGAGATGACTCCAAATCTGGATATTATATTTAATGTTTCTGGGACAGATGCTGTTAGGTCTTTCCATAGGAACACAAATATCATCTGCATACATTAGTAACTTCTGTGCCTCAAGTTGCATACGCTTTACACCCTCTTAAGTTTTCAGAGACACTGCTGACAATTTAATGCTACAGGGGCACCTCAAACATTTTTCACCACAAAGCAGGGGAAAGGAAAAGCATGGAAGCTCACACACCAAAGTGGCAGAGCACCTCATGCATGGATTTCATCCAGCAAAAGGTGTAGCAGCGAGACAGTATTCCGAGGGCAAACCGCCCACCCCATCCTCCTCTTAGTCATAGAAACCTGAAAAACCAAAGCTACCACTCACAATTAGCATCTGCTTTAGGCAACGAAGATTTTCTTCAGTTCAGGTGCTGTGTTCCTGAACATTGTCCTCTCACTGCTCTGGATACTAGGGACAGGACCTTCCAGCAGCCACAATGGGGGGACAAATGTTGAGTGCTCTATGACCACAGGTCTACTGACAGAGAATGGGTGTGAATGCAGAGTGGAGGCTCATCAGTGTAACAAGGTGAGCAGAGAAGAAAAGCAGTGAAAAGCCAACTGAACTTGTCAGAGACAAAAAGCAGTTCAGTTACAGTTGCAACACGTATTTCTGAGCTCACAGCAACAGAATCACTGGAGAAAATCATGTGGTTCTCCAGTGGTTCTGTTGCTGTGAGATCAGAAACAGATGGTGCAACTGCATTTCCAGCACGGTTGCGTGGAGCTCCTTATAGAAGGCCTCAGGCAATCAACTTTATTCCTGCCTCATTAATGAGGTGCAGAATCACCAATTTGGTAGTTTTTCCGGTATTTAGAAGTTGACATTCTTTTGTATTCAGAAAAAAAATTATCAAATCTGCATTAATAATCATGTTTGTGATTGGAAAACACCTTGTAATTACATATATACAGAGATGTACGCACATATTTAATATATAAATGTATACAGTCTCACACGCATTTCCACACAAGCAACTCATCTACCAGAAAAAAAACCAACCTCTGTTCTGTAAAACACCATTCCTTAAAAAAAATATTATAAGCTTCAGCCAGGGAAAGGACTCCTCTTTGCTTTGAGAGGGGTGAAAAGGCTCCATTCTACTTCAAGAAAAGCATTCAACCTAATATATACACCATTACATGATCCATTCATAGGCTTAATTCAAGCACTGCTGAATAAGAAGTTTGTACACCTGACCCACAGGCAGGCCACAGGAAGACACAGTTTTCACGTGCATATACACGAACATGTGCACATACATCTATATATTTAACCATAGCATTGTGCAGCAAAATGGATAGAACCTAAAAACATCAGTGCATCTTCTCCCTGGGACTCTCTTTCCTTACACACCACAGACATGACATCATGAATTCACAGAACATTTCTTAACTCAGTGGATCAGCCACTTCTCCAGATTGTCTGTTTCGCTCATCATGCCTGTAATTATGTAACAACACTTTCCGAACATTGTGCTATCATTGTGGTTATTAATCATTCTGATTCTGTTTCAAATATGTGCTGTGGACACTGCTGGCTAAACCCATCTAAATCTACTGTTTTAAGGACATTTCAATGTAATTTAATCTTTCATTTTATATATTTCCAAACTCAAAAATATAAAAATATTAAAAAAGAAAAAGTTGGTGTTGATATAGCTGCTGAACTTTGCAACTGTAAACAAATGACAGTTTTTAAGCAGCAAACAGTTTAGGAAATATGAAACCTGTTTTGCCAGTGCTCAGAACAATCAGCGCTTAGAATGACAAACTCTGCATGCAAATCAGTTCTCATGGGAAAACAGATTTCCATACGTGTTTGAGACAGAATGCAGGATTTCCATGACTTCATTTCCATTGAAACCATTTTTTTTAACATATACTGTATTAAAACCAAATGAGTAATTAAAAAAAAAACAAAACAGTGCAAAACCCCACTACATTAGGCCTCTATTCTAAGATACAAATCCATTTAAAAACATCACCTTGAAAATAAAACAAAGCTCCCTTGACTACATAAGGACTTCATTAGAAGTCCACTTTAGAAAACACATTCAGTATTTTAAGCTAAAGTAATTTAAGTGTCTAGCTCCCTTTTTATTAGGCAGCAGCTAATACAAAGCTGCAATACTCTAAATTCAGTTGCCTTGGGCATTTTCATATAGACATACGAGATTAGAAATAAATATTAATTTATGACACATCTCTTATAAAAAAAACTAACAGGCATCAGATGAACTATATTTTCTTTAATTTAGCTACGTACATTGGACCCCATGCTCTCCCTTTCTCTGGGAGAACCAGAAGTTCATGCTGTTGAGTACCACTGAGAAAAGTGAATTCCTGAGAAACAGCTTTGGCCATTTCACTTATGTCCACAGGCGTGACATTACTGCAGGAGTTTAGAACGAGATTTATCACATCGCTGTTTTCTGCTTTTGAGAGAGTGCACGTAGAATAGACCAGAGATCCACCAGGACGCAATGCTTTAATAGCAGACCTGCAAATAACAACAACAACAAAAAATCAACAGAAGAAGTGACATGTAAGACTTCTGAACAGGTATCAATATATATGAGGAAAACCAACATAATGAAACTGTTTTAACAGTATATAATTGACAGTTCAGGAAACTACCTGCAACATATTTCACTTTCTCATTTATGTATGTATTCTCAGTTAACTGAAGCTATTTTTTGGTACAACAATGACAAGTAGAAAGCTGCATTCATTCCAAGCTGCAGAATATACTTCAAGTATTTGTATTCACAGCACAACTGTGAAAATGCTGCAAGTGTGCACACAAAATGGGTTACACAACATCAAAAGTGCTAGTTAGCTACTTAGCTAACTGCTTGCATTAAAAAAATATCAGAATGTACAGTTGCAGTAAAAGCCTGAACTAATTACAGGGCTGTAATTTTACAAACATTTCTGCAAATTCTGCAAGTTGTTTAACAGGTTAGAGGACTCAAGAGTTTCACTGAGCTACTACCTTTCAACCCAATTTCCTAAGGAAATATTGTCTGTTTATGTGCCCTTCACCTATTAACCTGTTGACAAATTTTGACTAAACAAAGACAAAATAGTGGCTTAAGATTTCAAGTTTCCCGAAAGCTTCATGACTACTGGTAGATGAAGAGAACAGAGGTTCTTTTTCATTTCCCCACTGAAACAGAGTTTAAACAGACTGTTTACTTTCCATTAAAGCAGATCTGCTAAGTCCTTTTTCAGACAGGTAAAATATAACCTATGAGAGTCTAGAAATGAGATATGCACCTATTGCAAACTAAAAGAGTAAGGAGAAAACCCCCGAATCTTGCATCACAGAAAAGTGATCTTCAAATCAGGTACCATCACATAACTGAAAGACCAAGCTACACTAAAAGTTCATTTGCTAAAAAAATTTTAAAAAGTTCATGCTCTCTTAAGGTAATCTCTTTGAATCATAATTTTGGAGCCTCTAAGGACATAATGGCTCAAAGACCGAGTTGAAAACTAGTATTCAAACAGATCACCTCACTGCTTCTGGAAAACAGGTAGCACTGGGCTGAAGCAAACACTACATTAAAATACAACTGTTCCCTAAAAAAAAATATTTTGTTTAAAAACAAGAGAATCTGAATAGGTGAGTGCTGTTACTTAATTTGTGAATATCAGAGAGACAACAGGATAGGCACTCAGGGGACTGCAGGTGTGTCACTGGGAATTCAGCATTGCACAAGGGCAGGGCAGATACTGGAGGCACAGACTCATGGAGCACAATGACACACGCAGTCACGCTGCATGGAAAGACACCGAATAATCTTAGGTTGGTAGATGTCACTGACAATACCGCATTGACCCAGGGAAAAAAAATCTACAAGGAAAAAATAAAAAGAAGGAAAAAAAACCCCAACCCATATCCTCAAACCACATGAAGCGAGCAGCCCCAAGTGCAGCGAGCCTGATTCCAAGCCCAGACAGTCACACACAATGCCAATGAAACAGCAATTCCTCCAGAGACAAGCTGAAGGCTTGCTAAAGGGTGATATCTGAACAGAAACAGTTGAGAAAGAGGAAAATACAAGGGAAAAAAAGACGAGTCCTTTTAACAGGATTTTGCCTTTTCAGGAAAAGAATCAATGAAGAAAAGCCTCATCACAAGCAGGATCAAAGCAGATCACAGATCAAAGCTACTCTGAAAGTCCTGTCCAAAATAATAAGGAAACACCAGGACAAATGACTGTTTCAGAGAGAGATAATACAACTTTGTTCACCTTTGCAGGTGAAAACTCCCGTGTATTATACTCAATCTCTTTCTCTGAGGAGTGTACACATTATCTTGATCATTTCTTCTATGAATCTTGGTTACATTAATTAGTAAGCTAATCAGATATTTTACTGGAGTCTACACTACTCCAATTTTAGTTAGTATATGAGAACAGAGCTCTCTCAACAGATGATGCTCAAAAAAAAAAATCAGTGTTTAATACCTTTGTTGTATCAGTGTTAGGTAAAAAGATGGGAGTGAGCAGATGGCCAGCACATTTAGCCTAAGCGAGTGAGCGAGCAGTTCAAGCTCAGCCTGTTATAGGTAAAGAACAGGTTACAGAGCACTTAGGTAGTCTGAATACTTTCAGTTTAACTGGACCTAATGGACTCATTCTAGGATACTTCCAAAATTAGCTAAAGCTGTCACTAAAGTGCAAGCTTATCTCACACCTCTGGGCAGCTTTTTAGAGTCTGCAAAAATGCTTAAGAATGTCACAGGTTGATGTGGGATGACATTTACAATGCCACCTTGAGAAAGTCAAACAGAGCAGGTGTCATCCTAACGTCCCTTCTAGATCTTATAATTTAAAATTCTGCAGTTACCAGCACGCACTTGAATTTCCCAGTTCCTGATATTCATCCTTCTTCCTCTCCATGTTCCAACACACATATACTCCTTAGCAGGCTACTAAAGCAGCAGTATGGGACCTGAGGTCCTAAGCTGTCTCCACTGCCTCTCCAGTTACCTTCCTTGTTTGCAGCCACCCTGCTGTGGCTGCAGCCATCCATTTAAAAGGGCAGGGCTCAGGCTGCTGCTCTCCGGTCTGAGCAACAACAGTGCGCCCAGATGTACGGAAGGTAACTATCATAAAGGAAAGCAGGAATGTACAACCTTCCCTTCTCATGAACAACAAGCCAGGAGGAGAACTGCACCCTGATCCCCTAATCCCCTTGGCCTCATACCAGTTCTGGAAAACATAAAAGCATTTTTTTCCCCATGTAATAGTTGCTTGCTTTCACATTAGTGCTCAAAGAGAACGGAGCTGAAGTCTAAATGGGTTCTCAAAGTTGAGCTGATCTTCACACTACTATGAGAAACCATCTGCTTTACTCACTGTTGTAGAACTTCCCCCTCCACTACACCTTTCCCACGATACCGGGACCCCGAGCCATGAGAGGGCAGCTAGTTGGCTAGGAAATGTAAAAGCGATTTTTGCATGACAATTAAGATGTACTTTTAGCACACCGGCTAACTTCACTCACAGAAGCAAATAATGTCAGCTGATTTCCTACCTATAAGCCTGATGCTACATGAACATTTAAACAAGTGAGAAAATATTTTTACCATGTAAAAGTGGAAAAAGTAAATGGTAAATACCAAAAAAGTAGCTTACAGGGTTAAAACCCTGGCCACTTGATAACTGTCCTTTTCTTACTATATATTAAGTAACAACCATTCAAGTCAACACTTTCAAAGGCACTGTGCTCCTACGACTGAGTCACTGGGGCAGTGATCCAGAGGAAAAAGCAACACAGTCTTCTGAACAAAATCCTGAAAATCTCACATCAAAAACCCCCTAACTCTAAGCCTCCTTAGATTCAGAATCTTCACTGGCCCATGACCCCAAAAGGTCAGGCTGCTCAGTGCAGTAATCTTTATTCTGAACCTAAGTCATGAATTAAAATATCTAAGGAGGATTACTTTACGCCGCAAGGTTAATCAATGTATCTATCCATCTTGTCAAGTTCAGCAACAGTTGTTTCAGTGGCTGTGTTCAAAGTCAACCGACCGCCATCCCTGATTAAGCCGTGCTTAGCTTTTGATAAACCTGCACTGAGCTGCAAAATTCAAAGTGAAGAAGTGCTGGGCTCAAAGTCACAGGGTGATATTGCGCTAGGCTAAGCAGATTCAGGGAGTTTGGTCCCCTCATCATCAGCATGACAGAAAAGTCATTCGTAAGAGAATCTGTTCAAATAAATTTAAGAAAACAGTCTTCCTCTATAACCAATGGAGGGAACAAGCTTATCCAAGGGATACGTCAGAGCTGGAGCCTAACTTACAGATATCTAGCAGAACCCACCACTGCTACTCTGACTCCACCATCTAAGAACGTTAGTTTCCTCTTACACTAGGCATCTTGATTATCCCCCAAATCCTTAGAGATTGACTCTTAGCTGAAGAGATTTTGCACCTGTTATAAGGTACTTTGTAACCTCCAAAAATGGGCTCCAAATCTAGAATGATAAAAAAGGATACTAGAGCAGAAGGCACTAGAATATTTTTTTCACATTCCTCTTATTATAATACATCGTTTAAAAATAAAATACATTACTTAAAGGTAATTAATATGCAGTTATTTTTCCCTTAGTGGTACAGATGACCTTCATGTTTATTAAAAAACTAAAAATTTTAGTTTAAGTATAGATTAAGTACAGTTATACTTCATTTCATAATTTTAAATTCAGATATATACATGTATCATAATGAATTTTACACGTTATAGGCACTAATACAGCAAATTTTCAAGGTTCATATGGAGAAACATAAGAATACACATTAAAAGCACAAGAAACTTCTTCTGGAGCCTCATGACTTATTCACCTTTCCCTACAATCATTTCTCTTTTAGTAACATGACAACCCCTTCGTACTTGCCATCAAGACCCTAAAGATACACCACTGTCAGCAACCAATGTGTAACTCAAGATTTTATGTTGCATGTTATCATACTACACCACTGCAGAAGTATGAGGTTATTGCTTTAGCGCCCTAAGACAATCAAGGCATAGCAGGAAAGACTAAAATTGGTGAAGTGCATCACAATCCATTAATATGCCCTATTTACCAGGTAAGGCCTGTATACAAGATCTCCAAGGTTAGTTTTTCCAGAAGATGATATAAAACAGCATGCAAAAGAAGAAAACACATTATAGAACTGCAAGTACTACTGCATATTTGTTAAGACATACATGCTAAACTAAGGAAAAAAAAAAGCTCTCTTCTGGGGTTCTGAACACAACTTTAGTACATATCAGCAAATCACAATTTAGGAGACTTCAGTGACATCAAATAGTCCAAAATTTTAATGATATTTTCAAATCATCAGTAGCTTGGAATTACAACAGCTGGAAAACTGCAAGATAGAGATTCACTGAAACATCATTCTGCAGAAACTTGCCTGATGCTTCTCCACACTTGTTTAAACTACTAGCTTTATCACTTTATAGCCACCCAATCCACGCTTAAATCTTTCTAGCACATAAACGCAAGACACATCTGTAATCCAAACAGAAGGGTGGTTGATGTCCAGTCCATTTAGGAAGTCTTCTAAAACAATTTAACACATGCAGATTGCTCCCCTCCTTATTCTAAATGAGGTTTTACATGGAAAAAAAAAAAAAAAAAGTATTAGCAATACTTTGTATGTTTTCAGGTTGTGTCTTTGTATTGTACTATGGAAGTCAGAGGTTCAGAAGATGCATTAGAGTAATCTATCCTAACTGCTCATAAAATAGGAGTACTGGATAACATTTTCAAAAGAAATATATTATTTTAAAGCAGTTTTATTTAGCTTATTTCTCAAGATTTACTTTACATCTGACAAAGCAGAAGATGCTAACAATATATTGGGGAAAACAGAGCAGACTTACTATTTAAAATATCACGGAGAAAAGACCACTCAAGAGCCACACAACAACTCTAAAACCAAAAAAAAAACCCAACCCTCTCACATGCAACTACAACATAATTAGCAAGAATCTAAAAATAGGAATTTTCACATTTACAGAAAATTAAACATGATAGGCTGACATTTTGTTCATTCTAAAAGTCTTGGTGTCTCAAATATTCTTTTAAAAATAGGCAGACAATAAATATGTATTTCATAGTATATCTAGCGCCCACATGTCCAGCCTACTGCTCCAGTGCTTGGGTTTATGTTGCATGCCATTGGAAGGGTCAGTATTAATCATGTTAATCATTCAACCATTTTCAGTATTAAAGTAAAAAGATTACATATATTTTAGGTCAATTTTAAAATAATTCAACACTTCAACAGTGCCATCTTTTGGCAATTGGGATGTATTTCTGTTCAATATGCAGGATAATGTCTGATCAGAATAAGCACTGCCAACCCTTCTGTAAGCTATTCAAGAAGCAGAGCATCTCAAGATGCACTTGCTTTTATCCTCAATCCAGTTCTTTTTATTGACTAAAGATATCACACATTTCCTTCTTCCTTTTACAAGAGACCAGATAAATTGCTGTAATACAGACCGCATGTTAAGGGTTTTGGTTTTTCTTCCTCCAAACCAAGTCAAAATGATAATGAAATTTCTCCTGCGTCAAAATACCATTTTTTTTTAATGCATTGCGATGGGTGGTGACAGAGGTGCACAGGAGACAATGACACTAGTTCAAGTATTCTCTCTGTACCCCAAGCACGTAGTCCCTCTGCTCCTCTCTAAGTAAGGTTTGCTACTGTGGTGAGACACAGCAGACCAGAATAACACAGTAGCAACAGGAGAAACAAAGTGATTTGGTTTTTTTCAGCATTAGATTGAACTACAAGGAAAAGTAGATACAGCCACCAAGAAAAAAAAAAAAAAATCCTAACCCAACAACAAAAACCCAAACACCACAAACCCCCCAAACCCAGCCCTGTTCTGCTTTAATGAAAATTTGTCCTGAAAATGCTGATAAAAATTTCTATAGCAAACAATTTTAAATTCTTCTGAAGCAAAGACTGAACCTTAAGTTTAACATTACCGAGCCTTCTCCTCCAAAGCATAGTGACTTCTGAAATACTCATCCTGTTAACACAGGGCTATCAGATTTCCTTCGCAATACCAAACTGCCGTGCCCTTCTAATGGTAACGGACTGGTTTATTTCCCACTCTCAGATTTAAGAGCCACAAGGGCCAACACAATGCTCAAGAATTTTGCTTCCACTCTCAACGTTGCAGCTGCCTTACACACTCACACGCTGGGTTTCCGCACACTCAGTGTCACTAACAGCAAGGCTGTTTCTAGCTGGCTGGCCTCCAGCAGCCAGAGGTGGTCCACTTATCCTGCTGTGACAAACCTTCAATCCTTCCCTCGTTTTATCCTCCTAGAATTACCTTCTTACCTCATACACTCTCAGAGGTCCATCCCTCTCCCCAACTTAAATTTATTATTTTGAAAAAGAAAAACATATGTAGCCCAAGCAGAACCTTCTCAGCTAGAGAAGGGAGAACTAAAGATCTTTGAAGCCCACTAGAGACATTGCCACACAGCTTTAGAGTTAGCATTCTTCATTACAGCTTATGAACCATACATATAGATAGAAAGGACTGAAGGTGAAATTAAAGCAAAATTTGTGTCTGAATTTAAATCCATGATCTCAAAACAGCTACCTAGCTGCTAGGTAGCTTATTTGTTTATTTAAGTCAATAAATTTTGTTTTGCAATGTATCATACCAGACTTGATCCATAAGTGACTCACAGGGCACTGCTAAAGGCTTACGGAACCAGGCAGTAATTAAAATCAGAAACTATTTATTTTAACATCTCTGATGGAAGACAAAATGGAGCCACAGCAATGGTCACAGCACTCATTCTTTGTGAAGAAATTCAAACCAACCATGAGTCTAAAAAACTCAGTAGAATGACTCATACCTCCAGCAACATAACGAACAGCGTTTTGGGGAATGGCACAGCACAAACATGCCACATTTAAGCACATGAAATTAGAACAAAAATTAAAGGCTCCCTGTCTAGCCAGCAGCTACCAACTTGTTTTCATCTGGAGGGGTAAGGATACACAGAGAGGGAACACGGTTTGTCCAGTAAGACACCCTGAACCCATGGCTGATTATGGAGCCTGGGGCCAGCTATATATAGTCTATATAATCTATAGTCTATATAAACTAGTTTTCAAGATGGAAAGTCGTTAAAGAAGGAATCATCCACACAACCCACAGAAGATTTGTCAGTCCAACAGTTGAAATTCTGAAAAATTCCCAGTGGAGCTAATCGACTAGACCGTTATGGATAACGAGTGCATTAAATGGTCTGCTGTAGAGGAGCAAAGGGAAAAATTCCAGGGAAAGAGCTGAAGAACAGTGTGATGAAGGAATCCTCAGCATCATTTTCTCCACTTTCCTATGTGCCTTATTTCCCTTCTCCACAGAAAATGACATCCACTTCACTTCCCTCTGCAGATCATCTCTCCCCTTCCAGTGCCTCCAGTCACTCCAGAAGACCCCTGAACTTCACCCAGGGAGCTCCTGCACAAGAGTCCAGCACAGGTTGAAACAGAAATTTGTGGCACAAGATAGCTGCCGTACTTCTAAGAGGGACTCCCTTGTGCTTCTACTTCTCCCATGATATTCAGCCTTGCCTTCCTTTTAATGCCTGACACCAAAACTTGAGCAACTTCTATGATGGTAAGTATTTTTAAAGGCTCAAGACACTGGTTCTCCTCACCATTGCAATGAACATTAAAGGCTGATATTGTTTTCATCAGTAGCAAATCACAAACAAAACTGCATCACTTTGCCTGGACAGGTCAACTGGCTAATTGTGAGTATTTTCCTTTTCAGTCCATCATTATATGCTCATGTGCTATAAAAGCTCTTGTCTTAATCAAATCAGAAGTGTTATAGTGGTACCGTATGCAGGTACTCAAACTATACAGTTGTATATTTATACAAAACAATTTTTGCCTTCACTCCACAGCAACAAAAAAACCCACAATCAAGACCACTCAATTGCTCTTATAGGTACATGTGTAAAACTCTACATTTCAGTGACACTGAATGTGGAAGGAAGAATATCAGGATTTTTCCAGTAAATCACAGTATTTACTACACACTATGTGAAAAAGACTCTCTTTCAACAAGTAAACCTATGCTTATATGTATTCTATGAAACCACATCACTAATTTTCACATACCAGAGAAAACAGAGATGCTTACAAGGACAAGACGAAATGGGCACAAACTTGAGTATAAGAAGTTCCACCTAAACGTGCTAAACGTGAGGAGGAAGAGGCTGCCCAGAGAGGTGGTGGAGTCTCCTTCTTTGGAAACATTCAAAACCCACCTGGACAAGTTACCTCTAGGTAAACCCGCTCTGTCAGGGGGGTTGGACTAGATGATCTCCAGAGATCCCTTCCAACCCCATATGATTCTATGATTTCCAGCTCACATTGAGCTTCTCATCCACCAACACTCCCAAGTCCTTCTCCTCAGGGCTGCTCTCAGTCCATTCTCCACCCAGCCTGTATTTGTTGTGCCATGACCCAGGTGCAGGACCTTGCATTTGCCCTTGTTGAACCTCATGAGGTTCACATGTGCCCACCTCTTGAGCCTGTCCAGGTCTCTCTGGATGGCAGCCCTTCCCTCCAGCATGTCGACTGCTCCACACAGCTTGGTGTCATTGCCACCAGTAATCAAAGCACAGAAAGGTCCTCCAGACTTCTCATGCACCCCAAATTCCCCCAAATCTCTTAACTTTGTGTATGTATTTTAAAATTAGTCAAAGCTTCTGTGGACCAGAACTCTATTAAACACCAATTAGAGCTGTTTAATTACTGAGAGATGTTGCATATAGAAGAGTCAGAGTAGTCCGAATGCCTGTGCTGCATTTTCTAAATTGTATCCTGTTGGATTTATTTTCAACTGAACCCTAACACAGTTTCTTTCAGAGGCAGTAACAGGTCTAGGAATAATTACAACATTTGTAACAGTTTCACCACTAGTTTATTATGCACTCGGGCTTAACCCAAAATTTAATTTCTATCTGAGAAGGGGTAACACTGGTAAATTCACTCACAGGAACCATTGCATTCTGTACTAGCATCCAGTATCAGGAAATGAACATTCCCCTCTTACTTTGCAATTTGTTTTCTGCATGAACACTCCAAATAATAACAAGATTTGCAGTGTGCTCTTGGATTATAGCACTCAGCAGGGATGCTTTGGTTTTGGTATTAACAATCATTACAATCTCAATTTCCTTCAAATCAGTGGTGCCCTCAGTGCTTATAAAATTTGCTGTTCAGCATTTATGACACTTATTTACATTTCAGATTTTATGCAGACTGAAGTGGGAAGACTGTTGCATCAGTTTCAACACTTCTTTCAGATCTTCATTCTCTGAAGCCTCTATGTACTTAATAAATTACACTGTATTGCAAAAAATACTTTTCCTTCCTCTCTGATGTTCCCAGCTTCCCCTCCAATTTGATCTGCTAAAAAAAACCCAATAAAACAAAAGAAAAAAACCCAAAGAAACAAAAAAAAATTAAAAAGCACAAGATGACCAAACCCATAAAAACATATTACAAGATTACAAGTGAAGCATTTCCTCAATTAAGAAAGAGAAAATCCCAAATTTTGGGATGAGTGTCACTTGATAGAAATGAATATAGAACTCCCCTTTCCATTTCATTCTTCTCATTTGTGTTTTATCCTTATCCTTAACACTGCTGCTAAACTGAAATAATGCTTGGTCATTATACTTTAGCTTTATCTTCAAATTACACAATATTTCCTCATGCTGCTCCCAACAAAATTGTTTTTGTTTTACAGATGCAAGGAACCAAGGCAAGAAACACCCACGAACATAAAGCACCAGGTAATCAGAACAGGTAAGCCAGAGGTAGCTTTACATGAGCTGACTCACGTAAAATGCAGTACAGCTGGGTTAGTGTAGGTTCAGCCTTCCTGAATATTACTGAAGTATCAGAGAGACGATTCAAATCCAATTTTTTATTTATAATTATGCAGCCTAGCCATAAAACAAAAGCTTGAATAGGGTAACATTCCACAATTTTAATTTTGCCAAACTTCTAATGCACTTGCATGAATCATTTAGTCTTTCCTGGTCTCATTTTATCATTTCCTTCATCCCTTTCACACAGGATCTGAGATGTGATTAGTATTGAAAATTCATTTTAAAGTGATCAGATAAATGAAACAATAAAAATACAGTGGACAGCTGTATCATTTACTAAGTATGTCAAATTGTACCAGATACAATTTGTAATCTCTAAATCTGCAACCTAACCATTTATTTCATATGCTTCAAAATCTATTAAAAGACCCCAAAAAATTCCAGTTCTGTAGATGGACCAATTCACACAATCTACAGAATTACTCAGACCTAAACTGAGCAACAAAATTGGTATTACCATCCTTTTACTGCAACTTACGTATCAAAACTGTTTTGTCCTTACAAATCTAATTCTCATTGCTGTTGCTATCGTAAAGTATACTTTCAACAGAAGCAAAGTTCTCTTCTTGGTTTAGGAATAATTCAATTAAATTTGATTTGGACCGACAGGAACGTCTACTTTTTTTTTTAAAATGAGGTTCCTGCTGTCATGAGTTCTCCGCTTCAGGATTACAATCTGGAGTGATTTATGCAAATTCTCAAAATTTTTCTCCATGATATATGCTTTCTTTTGGTAGGGGTTCACAAATTGGATTTTATACGTCAAATATTGAAAAGGGAAAACTGAAACAGGTCAGTGTTTTAAATGTGATTGATTTCTTCAAAGGAAATGGGTGACATGATGCATTACTGCAATAAGATACTCATATTTCTGTTATAAATCATAGGCTTCTGCTGGGCCTTTTTCAATGGAAGTCATGCAAAACTAACTTGAACTGCTGCAATGGGAACTTTCCATAAAAACTTTCTTTTTCTTTTTTATAATGTTATTTTTCCCTCAATTTGCTTTGACAAATGGACTTCAGACATGACTGTTACTTTGCAAAAAACACTCAAGTCTAGAACGTATTATTAGGAAGTCACTTTTTTTCCTTCCACAACAAAAAAAACTATAGAGTTTGAAATGCTCTTGAAATTTGCTGCACAAATGCCAGGCTATGGGTGGTACCATTAAAAAGTGCAATACATGACAATCTTGATTCGGATTATTGGGTGGATGTTCTTGAAAAATAATCAATCTTCACCCCCTCAACAAACCACACATTCTTTTACTTCTTCACCCTATCAATAACGATCAATAGTCTTTCTGTGCTACAAATAGTCAAATGGGTATTAAATTCAAGCAGCGTGTAAGAATGTGCAATAGTAGACTCAGTCTCTTCATATAAACAGCCCAGAAAGCAAATTAGAAGCAGTATTAACTAATGACCTACGTGACGGTAGTCAGTCCTGACAGTTAGCGAAAAGACTGTAATAAAGAACCATAAGGGATAATTCTGTGACAGAACAACAACAGCAGCAGCAGCTAAAAAAAGTCTGGGAAAGAATGCCCAGCATGGCAGATTTATACACTATTTTCAGAGACAGTTAAAAAAACTATTAAAAAATCATATGTGGGTTTTTGCTTCAGCTGAAGGATGTATCTGAAACCATGTTAGCTGCATCCACTTGTCCTGGTTTCAGCTGGGATAGAGTTAATTTTCTTTCTAGTAGCTGCTGAGTTTTGGATTTGGTGTGAGAATGATGCTGATAATGCACATTGTATTAGTTGTTGCCAGGTGATGTTCTACATTAGCCTAAGACCTTTTCACCTTCCCATAGAAGCTGAGAGGGAGCATACATAGGACTAACTGGCAAACAGAATATTCCATACCATAGATGTCATGCTCTGCGGGGACATACTACATAAATGGGGGTTGGACGAGGGGCAGGAATCTGCAATCACTGCTCAGGACAAGCCAGGCAACCAATCACGGGGGAGTGAGAGTCACTTGTGTTGTATCACTTTATTTTGTATATTCTTTTACTATTATTATTGTTATTATTTTCCTTTTCCATTATTGTTCTATTAAACTGTCTTTAGCTCAAGCCATGAATTTTCCCCTCCTTTTCTCCCTCTTCTCCTTACCCTACTGGGGGGTGATTAGGGAAGCAAGAGAGCGGCTGCATGGTCCTAGTTGCTGGCTGGGGTTAACTATTGAAATAGTTATTGAAATATTGAAACATTGAAACTATTGAAATAACTACTGAAAATATTTTGGTATTATTTGATATTTGATATAGTATCAGACTGTTACAAGACATGTGAAAATGGAGATATATGTGAATAAATGAGTTAACAGGACTGTAAAGCAGTATGGTAGTAGAAGACCTAGGCCTCACCATTTATATTTCCCTACACAAATTTCCATATTCACATTAACTTAGATTAACTCTTTATTCTAAGCAGCAATTGCACCAAAATATTCTTCACATTATTTTCACATGGTGAAATGTGATTCTGGTTACTAAACATGGAAAAACCTTGCCCCGTGTCATTTTTATCAAAGGCTCCTTTAGTAGTTTTCCTTTGCACTTCTCACCTTAGCAGCTGGAATTGTAGAGAAGATAACTCTTTCCTTTGTATTAGCCTAAGTGTAGCTTGCTGAATGTCTGAAGAGAATAGCCAACTTCTGTCATTTGAACAGGGAGCATCAACCAGTACCTATATAACAAATAAGAGCAACTAAGTCAATTCACAATAAAGATATTCCCTTTCTGAACGCAAATTCAAAAATCTACTCGACTGACTTTTGCAAACACTTAAAACACCCTTTTCATTTTCCCTTTTAGGGGCAGAAATTATCTAATTATTATACTGAGATGTCTTTATGGAGTTTGGAGAGGAGGGACAGGAAGAAGAAAAGAATAAATTACTACTCCAAAAGTACCCTCTACCGGAATAGTTTTCACTTGTTTCCCCCCCTTCCTAATTACACAACATGCAAAGAACACAACTACAAGGTCTTCAGAATTCACTACCAAGGGTAAATGGGTAACAACATCTAACACATCAACAAATGCACAGTAGGCTCCATAAAATGATTCCTGAGGCTCTGCAAATCCTGTACATGATCTTGGTTCTCCTTGATAGGTCAGAATTTTTTGCACGGGACAGAAAAAAAAAATTAAGAAGAAGAGAGCATCATAGGTAGAAAGAGAAGCACAATGCAGAAATACTATTTGCTAATAAGTAATAACGTTACCTTGTCATATAATTCAGGCTGAAGATCTCCAATCTGTCTACCATCCAGTTTAGAGACCTTTATTAAGTTACTCAAAGGATCTGGGATGAAGGATTCCATTGTCTGTTTCAACCATCTTGTCCTCAAATCATCATATTCGTTACAGTGAAACTGACCTTAAAAAATTAAAAAAAATGAACTCAACACACTAAAATAAGTCTTCATACGTCTTCTGTTTTGGTTTAGGTTTTTTTTACAAATATAAGGAACTACACTGATTTCAGAAGATCTACTGTTTTGCCATGACTGCCATAGTTTACACCCTGTGTGCTAATGTTATTGCACATTTTATAACACTGCCCAATTTTTTATAAAACTAATTAAATTTCAACATGCTCCTACTGAGTAAGCCATACATATTTACTAGCAAATAGTTACTGTAGCGATAGACTTCCACAGTAAAACAAACTTTAAACATAATCCATATCCAAAGACTAGTGCTAAGTGAGTGCCTTTCCAGGCTCCTTGGGCCATTGTCTAAATGAAGTATGTGCCCCTTATTAATTAATTGATTGCCTTTTAAATAAACAAAACACCAGTTTTGTGTATCCTGAGCCAAGCAGTCCAACCCCTCATTTATTTGAAATTCAAGGTGAAGGGTTTTAACAAAAGCCTTTTGGTTGCACTTACTTTTAACAACGTAGTCAAAGTAATTATCCCTTCAGAAGAAAAACTACTGTTGCTTGTACCCAGACCAGAAACACAGCATGATATTTTTTCCCTCTTACTCCTGTTTCCTGAGTTAATAAAATTTCTATTTTCATGTCTCCACAGGTTGTCCTGCACCATGTTTGCCACACACAATATGGTACATCTTAGCATTCACTGAGGTATATTAAGAATCAACTTCCTTACACCTTACGTTCCCAGCAACAACTTGGTTATCTTCAGAAGCAGCCATGCAATAAGAGTGGCTTTTTTTTTTTTTTTCAAATCTTTTGAAAGGTCAATCCACATTTAATTTACCTCAGTGGCATCACCTCATTCCTCTAGAAGAGGAAGGAAGAACTAGCTGTAATCAACAAGCGCAGGTAACAGTCTCACCAGTAAGAACATAAGGTGCTGTGGACATTCTGAGACAATTACTGCCCCAGCTAACATATAAATTTGGAAACAGCAATCACAGCTTGCTTTAACTCCTTGGCCTGGAAGAATTGAGCTGCTGCTTGCTGTTGCCTTCTAAACACTGTGATGATCTTAGTGCCCTTCTGCAACATCTAGGTGGACTGAGACACAGAGCTTATTAAACACTAATATAGACCAATTCCTCATCATAAGCTTTCTACTTCTACCTAGGTCTTCAACGTTTAATTTATTATGCTCCGTTTTACATCAGTACACTTAAATTTACTTATTCTATTTGTATAACACTGGGCAGAGAGGTAGCAAAGGAAAAAAAAACCAGTACAAGTATTCTAAGACTGCAGATTACTCACCTCCCTGTGCCAACAAATCCACATGATCTTCAGTAACTTCTTGAGAAGAAACAATAGAGGAGCCAACGGAGGAAGAAAAATAGAGCTACTCTATTTGTGTCTGTCAGTCTACAGTAGCCTATATTTAAATAACTACTGCATTTTTCATCCTCTTTTAAGTAAACAGACAAAAAAAAATCTTACTAAACAGCACAGAACTACTTGGAATAGAAACTGCTGGTTTTTCCCCCAATCCAAGTCTTGTAGAGAAAACAAGCACAACTGAAATAGCCCAGGCAGAGTGCCAGGGATCAGCTTTTAACAGCACCTCAATACATTACCTGGATAGGCACACTGCAGGATAGCTACTGATTTACCCCCTGGTGCAGCACAGAGATCCAAAACGTCTTCCCCATCTTTCACTTCTAAGGCCAGCACTGGCAACAGCGAAGCAGCGTTCAGCAGATAATACTCCTTCAGTTTACCAGCCTGGTGTTTCTGTGCAGGGAATCTCCCGGGAGTTGTCCTGATGTAACACTTCAACGATGCTGGAAGATAAGGCAAAGGTCCTCGGAAGGCAGGATGGTATCCCTTCACACACAAGGTGTTCTCCAGTTCAGCAGACTGGCTGAACTTGTTAAGCAGGACAGCGTACTGCCAGCACAACGGGTCCGTGAGTACATCCCTAGATTGAGAAAAGGAAAAGCTATTTAATAACTTGGAAAATAAAATGAGCTCTCCATAGCGTAGGAAGCCTTTTCTTATGTGAGTGTAGCAATCTCACCGTTGGATGATGCTGGTACAATCAAAAAGGAATCCTTTTGATTAGATATGATGAAGACAAGTATGCAGGAAAACAATTTTAATAGGAAACCAAGCCACCGTTTTCTCTAATTATTGCATTTTAAAAACTAATTTCTGAAAAAAATGTTCTCTATTTTTCCTAATTCTTTAACAAATTACTGTAGAAGTTTTAAATTATGAAGCATAATGGTCTTTCTGACTATAAAGTACTTCCCCTAAGGACAAAGAACAACTGTAATATTAGTTGCAAACATCACAACAAAAAGAATCACATTGACTTTGCAATGGTTATTCTGGTCAACACTACAAAATGCAGTTTTTTCAAGTGTTCTTTTCTAAATTTCCTTTTATGTTCTGCAAACACTGGGCCAGAAAACTTAAACTGATGGATACTCCTGGAGGACAGTCAAAAGGCAGTGCTTATATTGTAGGAACATGCTTGTTCACATTTCAGTTCACTTTTTCAGATCTTTCTTGCATGGATTTGCCCCATTTTCTATTTGAATTTCTCTTAATATTTTTCACTTAGCCTCAAAAAATACTCTTTGGGAACACTCACTGCCTAAAAGAGAAATACGCATTGATCCAACTTAAAAGTTTTCAGTTTGATTCACTTAAACTAATGCTATACATCTATGGTTGTTGCGGTGGTTTTGTTTTTAACAAGGGAGGAATTTATTTTAAAATACCTTTTAATCCAAACAGGCTAAACCAAAGAGGGCACTCAGAGGAATCACATGGTTTCTAGGACTCTGATCACATAAGATGCCTTTCCCTTCAAAGTAAGGTGGCACTGATCATGGGAGCATTCCTCATGCACTTCAGGTGAAAGTCAACTGCTTTTGTTCAAATTCCTGTCGAAAAGTACATAAGCTAAGCAGTGAACTCCAGGAGGGCTCTTCTGATGGCTCTCCTATGAGCAGCAACCACCACCAGGGAAGATGTGTCCTCTCAATACTACAGTCAGCTCTTTAGCTGCTGTGTGATCAAGGCCCTAATTAAGTGATAGTCTTTTCTGTACATGCCATTAATATTCAATTTCTTCTAACAAAAGTAATCAGAGGATGTAATTCTCTCCTAACATCTTTGTCCCAGCCTCTCAAGATACTATAAAGCTGTAGGAAAAAAACACTAACAGCAACTGTTAAATATAAAGGAATAATTTTTAGACTATGTTTTTACAAAACAGTCAACAAACACAGGAGACAGCAGTCTCTTTACAGTGTATATGCATACAGGAGAACAGAAACTTCATCATGCCCAAAACAATCATGTCAAGGAAAAACCTAAAAAATTCCAAGTTTTAGCCTTCTGTTATTTCACACTTTCATGCTAGTTGTAAACTGAAAATAAACTGAAACAGTTCTTACAGTCCATGACTCTTTTCAAATGTATTTCATGAAGCACTTAATAACAACCTCTTCCCTCCCTCCCCCATCTCCCCAAAACAACAGACCTGACACTGGTCCACGTATCTCCCAGTTCCGTTGTGTACTGCTTCTCAAAATGGTCCAGAACAACTTGACAAATCTGCTTTTGAAGTTTCTCTTTTGTTTTATTTTCCAGCTTCAGAGGAAGGAGGAAAAAAAGAAAAGTCATGGAAACAAATAAATGAAACCCTTCGTAGTTCTCACTGGGATGATTAGAAAATTTTATTGATTTAAATCAACTTAGTATCACCGACACTAGGATGACCAAATATCAAGGTCACATCACACATCTGATCAAGACGTAACTGAAGTTCTGGAGAACAAACAAGTTAAGCTACTCTACTCTCTTCTTCCCTACCTGGGAAGAGGTCATTCAAAGCTTGTCGGTAATAATTCCTCTCTGTACCCACTATGCTAATACCGTGGGGCCTGGGGCTCTGCTATACCAGGTGCAACATAAGCAACACCTGATTATCCTCATGCACCTTGATCACCTCTGCCAGGATGTACCCGTGTGCTTAACTAAAAGAAATAAGTTAGCTGGAATTCCTGTGGATGTCAGCTGGAGTTGAGCCGCAAAGCACTGCAATAACTAGTTTATTCCAGAAGTAAAAAAAAAAAAAAAAAATCGGGTATACTGTTGGTGCGTTTTCCTTTTTTTAACTTACGAAAAATTTATAACGGGGGCTGGGAGGGGGAGAACTTTTTGTTTGTGCTATTCGGAGGGAAGCCCCGAAGGTGCTGCTGGACGTCCCTCCCCCCCAGCCGCCGGCTCTGCCCTCCCTTCGGCCCAGCGCCGCTCCCCGCCCCACGGCCGCAGCCGGTAAACTCCCGGTTACTTCAGTCACCTCTTCATTTCTTAATTAAACGCCCGCAACGCACCTGCGGCTCACATTTCTCTATCTTTAACGGGAAGCGAACCCCATGTCGGAGGGCGGCGCTGCCTCCTCAAGGCGGCGGGGGGGGGAACGGGAGGGGACGGGGGGACACCGCGGTACCAGAGGCACCGCCGACGGCGAGTCCGAGCAGCCTTCCGAGCAGAGAACAAAACCCGGTGATTCTCGCCATTTTTTCCAGAGGGGACGCGGGGGTTACAAACGGGGTCCAGCCGCGGCCGAACGGGACCCCGGCGCTGGTGACCAAGGGGCATCGCGTCTCCTCCTGTAGCTACAAACGCCGCCGGGAGCGTTAAAACACCCCGAAACCCCCGACGCCGCCGTTTCACACTCGGAAGCTTCGCCTCCCAACGCACAGAGGGGCCCCTCCGCGCTGCACCCCCGCAAGCGGCGGCGGGGCCCGGCAGCGGGGGCTACTCCCGCACCGCCGCACGGGCCCTGGCCCGCCGAAGGGCGCGCAGGAAGGGGCTGA
>NW_015090885.1:8784793-8855889 GCF_001431845.1 Calidris pugnax
GCCGGGCCGCCGTGTGCGGCAGCCGCATGGCCTGAGGCGGGCGAGGAGGGATGGCGGCAGTGAGGCGCCCCTGGCGGCGGAGGGGGCCCCGCCGCCCTCCTTAGGCCCCGTCGCCCTGTGGGGAGGGTTTGAGGATTTTTTTGGTTAGTTGGTTGGTTTGGGGGTTTCTTTTTTGTGTTTTTCTTTACGATGGGAGGCTGCACGGCCCTCCAGCCCCCTCTGCCTCCCCAGGAGATGAACCAGGATTGGGCAGTGACTGGAACCTCTTATTAATCAACTTAGAAAAGTGGTCCCTCAGCCCAGAGCCATCCCATCCCATAGCCCTCAGACCTCCCCTCATGGCTTGTCACCAGACCGTAACTCCTGGCTGCTCCAGGCTTACGCAGACTTTCCAGCTGCTGTTCAGCTGCTCAACAGCCTCCTCTGAACCACGGCGTGGATCAGCTCGGCCTTCACCTGCTGCCACTGCAAAGAAAAAAAAAATTGTGAGAAATTGGAAATTATTCCCACAAATGTCTTACACACCAGGTATCTGGGTTTTCAGATAGCCCATTCTCTGGGAACAGTAGTCAGGAGAAGAACCAGACCCAAGCTCATCGACCGCAACTGGTTTAGCAGCACTAAAACGTGAGGCTGCCCAAATGGTGGTGCAGCTCCTCTTCTGAGCACTTTGTCCGGAGACCTGCAAACTCCTCCTGTGAGAAAGGGGATCATGCGCTCTTCGCCATCTCTTGCTGGAGTCGTCATGGCCTAACAAAGCACAGGCACCACATCCTCTCGTTCTCTGTCTCAAAAGCTCACTTGTCCACCAGCATTTGCCAACTCGTTCAGTTAAGAGCAATCCCTCTGGAAACAGCAAGTTTGTTTAATGGTAGTTTCGATTAATGGCTGTCCGTGCAGCCTCTGCGCCCCAAAACTGGCCTCTGAAATCCAGGCTGGAAAGGCGTTCAAAGATAAAGGCAGGAGTGCTATCATGTAGATAAATATTTGAGTTTCAGGCACTGACTAATGAAGACTAAGAACGTTTATGCAAGCCTCATGCAAGTTACCATCAAACTTGAAAACTTATTTAAAATGTTTCAATCGGGATCCTGATGAAGAGGCAAAATGGAGACGCCCTGCCTATCAGATGTGAAAGGAAGTCAGAAAAGCTTTTTGATAAATGAGTTGTACCAACAGATAGAGAACAAAATTGGTGTAAAAAGTACAGTTCTCTGTGGTTATAATTCTGCCAAAACCAATAACATCTAAGAAAATACATACAATAATTGAATTTTACTGTACCAATTAAACAAAAAGGTACCCTAAAGTCACATTCCCCTAAATCTAGGGATATATTCCACTTGTAGGTAGTGCTGTCAGTTTTACCTAATGTGAGATTTGCAACACATCAGAAGCAAAGAAAGAACTTCAGTTAACAGTTTGTTCACTAGTATCACAAACAGATGAACTGCAACAAAACAGTAAAAATGCTCCCGCAACCTGTATCTCTCCCGTGTGCTGCTGAAAAGATGGATTGACTCTGGGGAGAATAACTTCAGTACATTTTGAAAGGCAGGCTACTGTCTGTACAGGAACTGTACAGGAAAAACATTCTCTTCATAAAAAGCAATCGAAAACTAAGTGATTTCTATCACCTTAGCAAGTACACTTGCCATGCTCAGTGACCACGTGCATGCCTGGATGCCCTGTTAAACCACAAATTGTATCTCATTTCCACAAAAGCCATTGTATCTCCACAATTCCACTGTAACCTCAGTCCACAACTCTCTTAACACATTTCCTTTAAACTCGTTAGTTTATTTCAAGCTTGGATTTCTAAGCATGTCCTTGCATTCTTAAGAAAAGAAGAGCACACAGTGGATGCCAAATGGTCCCCTGATACTTTCAGAGAGTGGAGGATGGCTGAAATGTCTAAAACTTAATGAGTCAATATGCAGAAATACCACCACCAACATCAACATGCTCCAAGCCTAGCGAACAGAAAAGACAGGCTATTACTGTGACTTTCACTGTTCAGTTTCAGCTTCCTGGAGCAAGCACAAATTCTGAGTCTTCACTACTGTTATACAGTAATTTAGAAATACAAAAGCAAACACATTTTCCATGTTTGTTACATTAGGACCCACTTAGAAAAAGCTTGCTAAAGTTTATGGAGATCAAAATTTTGGATAGCTTGACTCTTAGGATAAAAAAAAATATGTAGATTAGAAGATCATGTAAATTAATGCTATTGGGATATAGTACTCTCTGGGAGACTTTTTTAAGCCTGTCTTTTTCTGCAAGATAAATTTTAGGGCACTGCTTTTTGCAGTAGCAAATGCAAACATGGTGGGAAGACTGACAAAGCATCAGTTTGAGGTCTGCATAATCTACTACCTTCTGAAGAAAATTTTAAAATGTATATAAACACTTTACAATCCTGGGTCTCCTATTCTCAGTCCTTCAGTCTAATATCTAGTTACTTATCAGGGATTCATTATTTCAGTAGCACAGCTAACTTATTCAAATTCACCTGACTTTGTTGGTCTTCACAAGTTTAACCCTCATACTTGGCTTGATGCAATAACTTCATTTCTTGTTACTCATCCTCACTCAACTTTTCCCTCTCTCAGTCTTTCCACTAGCCCAGCAGGAAGAGAATCTGAAATGATCTTAAATTCATATTCACTGGGGAGTACACATAGATTGCTAAACATTCCATGGTCTGCTTTACTAAAATCTTCTGGAAAGCACAGATTTTGTTACCCTAGAGCAGTTGCCAGAGCAATCCCAAGTAAAATACAGCTCATGTGAACAGTGCGGGGGGGGAATAGAAAAAAAAAACAAAACAACAAAACTCCAAAACCCCTCACAAAGCCAACCAAACAAGAAAAAGATTTTTCTGTTCTAAGACAAACTTGTCTCAAATTACATTTACTTTTAAAATGTAGTTCTTCATTACATCTACAGATGCATCTATTGAAATACTATGGGGTATGCTCTGTTCAAAATAGTGAAATACTCTAAGTTGAATGAATTCCAAAAGCTAGGGAGCTAAAAGACACCACGGAAAAGTTAGTCGATAGCATCCTGATGTTACAGTACTAAGCTTTCAACTAAAATACTAGAATATCTTAGTGGAAAAAATACTGTTTGAATGTTATTTAAAAAAAAAAAAAAAAAGCCTATGCTGCTTGCTTTGTCACTGTCCATCCATGTTTTCTAATGTGACATCATTATATGCAAAAATAACTGTTCTCAGGAAATATACTGGGTTCTACTGGAAAAGAAAATTGTCACGAGACCACTCCTGGCAACCTTATTTTAAGTCATCTAAAATAGCAAAAACTGAGAAACCCCTTTTTAAGTGACAGATAGGCCTCCAGAGGACAGAGTTATGATTCTTTGGGTTTCAAGGAAAGGATAATCACCGCAGCCTTTATAAAGCTTGTACAGAATTCACAGCCCAAAGGTGAGAGATAACATGGACTTAAACCCTGTTGCACAGGGGCTTCCGCAGCTCCAGTGATAGCCAGTGGGGTGACTGGTGTGCCCGAGGATTGCCAGTTACACCTGCCTCTCGGGCCCCTCTGTGGGTGCCTTCCTCCTTCCATCTTGGTCCTCGTAACCAGGGCTCGGGAGAGGGCAATGAAAAAGCCAGCATCTGCTCTCTGTTGGAGGTAAATCTTTTAAAGCTTTCTAATTCTGCATCAGGACTGTGGAATTGAAATAGAAATCTCACAAGATTATCAAATAGCTTCCTCGAAAATCGCAGTGCTTTCGTCTCACCTCATTACGAGTGTCCCTCACCTACTGTGCATTATTTACATGGAGACACCATGTCACAGAAGTGAAACTAAACCTAATGGATAGCAAATATACCTACCTTTAATAACATAATTATAGTTAGTATTTTCTATTTAAAACCTTTAAAACTCTGAGTAAAGTGCCTCTGTGGATTCTAGGTTTTGGTTAAAAAGGAAGAAAACAGTAAGAATGCCTTATTTTGAAGCAGTGATTACCTTTTACACTAATGCAGCCATTGAAAAATTATTGTCCCTTATCTTAGAAAATATATTTAACTTACCTTTAAAAAATTTTGTCTAAAATGTATTTAAATTGTTGCACATAGATAATGCAAAATGTTCTGCTTGTGTAGCATATTTCTGTGTACTTACCACTCCTGTATTTAAGTACAAATCCTCTTAGCTGAATGCACTGATACCTTTTGAAAGTGATGATATTGACACCAAAAAGCATCAGAACCTGACAAAATATTCTAAATTGTGCCGTAATTAATACCTCTCAACTTATAGCTGTGCGACTTACTACCTCTTAGATATTAAGTGCACTATCAAAGCACTTTAAAAGTATACATACATACATAACTTAGTGCCAATCTATCAATATATTCTAAATTTGATCACATTGCAGTTGTAAACATATGCAAAGATTACGTCTAGAACATCTCTATTTTGTACATTTTAGCAATGTAAATGAGACTAGCAGCCATTAAACAATTATGACTACGTTTGCTTCCAAAAAATTGTACATTTATTTATATGGGAAACATGTTGATGCTGTGCATTAGTTTTATTCTATACATAAATGTCATCTTGAGCTAATAAAAAGTCAAGGTAGTATAAATTACTGAAAAAACTACTATAGTAAATAATTACAGAATATATTAATAAACAAAACTGTATGAAACATTTTTTAGTACTTTGGTCATATATTGGTAAAATTTATTTTAAAAGCAGAAACAAAACTGGTACCTGTGTCCACATACACAACACGCATAACACACATTTCACATATAAGTATCAACATCTTCCATTTCTCAAATTTTGTTTCCACAGCAGTATTAAGCTTTATTTTTAATAAAGACTTCCATTAATTTATTTTAGATTAGTGTTAATATAAAAGGGTAACACACTTCTAGAACCTGAAGCTGTAAAAAAAAAAAAATATCTTGCAAATTTAGAGCCTTTAAGCCAAAAAAATGTAGGTGGTAACATAGCTAAAGACAGTAAGATTGAGATTACACAAGTAAATTTTACGTAGCCCCCCTCTCCACTTAATATCGTGTGTGTTTGAAGTGAAAATTACTAAATCCTGAGAACAATCAAACTGAACCATGTTACACTAGTAGAATATAACAAAAGTATTCTTATGCTGAGTGTCACATACAAATTGTTTCATTCTTACACTAGCCTAGCAAACTTGGAATATTCCTCTCCATCCATTCCAAACTTAATATTCCTAAGACTGACTTTTTCCTCCACTCAAACACACTCTTTAAAAATCTTCATTAATAATTTAATTTTGATTAATATGGTAGATATTTCTTTGTGTAACTCACTGCTGTAAGGGGTGTATGGTAAAGATTTCTAATGTCAAAACACTGAATATATACATTGCATTGTTTTAACATCTACTAAAATCTTTTGGTAATAACATGTTATGGAAGACTGAGAGCGTAATAGAAAATCAAGTAATGCTTCTTCAAAAACCCTTTGAATGGGGGCTTCATACTTGCTGTAACTAAATGGCATAACAATATACCTGTAAAAAAATATACCAACTGTTGTCTCCAATGTATGAGGAAGAATAGCATATCCAGAATATTTAAATAGAAATGTATGCAATTGTAACCCTACTTGTTTATTTATCACTTGTATGTGATTTTTTTAATGTAAAATTAACACACAACATGGAAATATTATGTAAATCCTTAACAATCTGAAGTTTCTTTTGTTTTCAAGATGGCATTTTAGTATTATCAAGATTAAAAAGTGCTGGAGCTTATATGCATACTGGTTGATTCAGTTTTCCATCAGAACTGATGACTGAATTAGTGCAAAACTTCCACTATGTGCAATTTTCTTGTATGATGTAGTAGACAATAAAATATTCAGTTCTATTTTGCCAATTGCATTTTTTACCTATGCCAAACTCAGTTAGCAAAACAAAGAAAACAACGCTTAAGAAAACTTTCAGACAATTCAAGTAGAATAATTTTGTATAAAATGTATTTATCTTAAACTTCCCTTTCTACCTTCCTCCCCCTTCAGATTGCCAGAAATATGAAATATGCATCTGACAATGTTATCTCTAATACAAAGTATTACTACTGTTAGAGAAACGTAAGAGTCAAACATACTCTACTTATATGCATTTGACTATCAGCTTTCTAATGCTTTTTAGGTATCATTTTATTGGTAATAAGTATGCGTGTCCACTCAAACTTTCAAATAATTTTATAAAAAGTTAGAAAAATATACTTAACATTTGTTGCATAACCTTCCTATATTCACTCTATCATACATTAATCTTATAAAATGCTTTAGAACCATTTATTAGCTGCAAAAATACCAACCACTGTGCAGCACCTGGAGAAAGGTCTTGGTGAGAACATACAATCCAGTAGTATGTGATCTTGAAGGTATTTTTCTTCAGGTTTACAGCTCTGAATTTTCACAAGTAAACCCAATATTCAATACTGCGTTCACATGAGCATCCATTCGCACATAGACCTTTCTTGATTTCATGCTAAATCCTGAAGAAGAGCTGGTGATGTAAAGAGTTAAATGACAAAGTCTGATCAACTAAGTATGATAAAACGAACTCCACATTTAATTGCCACCAAGTTATTTTGCAACAAGCTGATACAAGCTGATAGACTGTCATTTTAAAAATTTTCCTTCAAGGGCAAAAACTGTTTCTGATATATGGTTTTTTTAATGATGTTTTTCAAATGCTATTTGTCATCCAGTTAAGCAATGACATCATGGGTATCACTGTTGGGTCTTTGGCGTACAGTCAGCGGGGGCAGAGGCTTTCCATAGAAATCTGTGTAAGAAATGTCAGAGAAGAAAAATATATTAATCTGTTATGTACTATCTCCTGTCCTTAAAGGCTGTTGAAATAAGATAAATTCTTGTTTCCTTAATGAAAACTAGGTAGCCTACAAATTTAGAGCTAATTCCTACATGCAACTTTCAGACATAGTGCTAATTGTCTGGAGGGGTATTGGCCAAAACAGGATTTAATTATGATTTGTTACATATGCATCAGCATTTGCAAGATCAAGCCCAAAGGTAAGGCATAAACATCCCTAAAAATATGAACTGAGCCATCCAAAGTGTATAAATAACAATTGAAAAAATAAAGTATCAAAATTTGAATGTTACTGTAGACAAGTAGGCATAGCAATAAAGTTTTAAGTGACAGTAATGCTATGCAGCATCCAAAATTTGGGGACCATTTATGCATGGCATCAATCTTGAAAGCCACACTCATTTTCCAGAAAAACTATATTAAGAATTTTGACAAAGAATGAATACAACATTTCCTTTTGTCAATTAAGTAATTTCAAGTAGTAAAACTGTCCAAGACAGAATTATTAAGTATACCGGGGGAGAATAACAAGTATTCTCAAACATTTGTAACCAGCACAAAAGGAAAAAAAAACCATGCAGACTGGTACATGCAAAGCATTTCACAAGCAAAATAATATCATGAAAGATGGTAAGAGGAAACAGGTGGAAATCAAGAAAAAAATAAAAGCAGCTTTTTGAAGCATTCAAATCTCAATTTTGTTTGCACAGAAAATCTCCTCCTCAACAAAGCCTTGGTGGCCTGCCAACACAAAATTCAGCTTTAATAAATCATAATTTTCCAGGTAAAATGTATTCAACTTGTTCTAAATATCTAAATAACTTGTGTTAAAATGGCATTCCTGAGCTAAAATTAACAAAAGCAAAAAGTTGGATTACATTACTCTAACAGTACATGTCTATGGGATCAAGGTTTTAGTTATCCTTGCATTTAATCAGTAAAGTAATAACACTTTTCTATTACTGTCGTAAATCCTTTGATTTTAACAGAGCTAATTCAATGTTACAGCACTATGTGAAAAGCAACAAAACTGCAACAAATGATTACAGGGTAAATGAAAACCTGTACAATGGATGTATTTATTAGTCATTTTCTTGAGGTCTGGCAAACAATTTATGGACTGCAGGGCAATTTTACCTACTATAGTGAGAGAGGTTTTTCATTCTTGCAAATGTATCCTCCAGTGACAATAAATATACACCTATTGTTGTGCTAGAATCAGTAGCATGACTGCAAAAATGGCAGTCTTTAGTGAAAATAAGTATATAATTAAAGATTTATATAATAAGACTCTACTACCCTGTTAACTCTGCCTAAACATCCAATATAATGTTCTCTGCTAAGAATGACACAAAAATGACTCAATAAATATACTAAATAGCCTGTTCACCAACACTTAAATTTTTCAGTTTGAACATCAAATGATTAAGACAGATTTATGTCTCTGAGATCACATGGCATTAAAAACCAGACCTACACCTAGTGTAGTGTGTTTCAACCTCACACTGCACTAGTTTTATATATTTCAGTAGTGAGGTATACCATGTATCTCTGACACTTCAAAAAATCACTTTTTAAGACCCCAAAAAAGGAATAACTGCTATCTGAACTAACAAAGACCTGTACTAGAATGCATGGGAATAGTGAGAAACACCTGTTCCGTGTTTTTCCACGGACTAGTAGAAATCAACACTACAAAAAGCCATACCTGTTTTGAAGCTTAAGGAAGTTTCTTAACTTACATTGAGGAAACTATCAAATGTTTCTTGTTACACTCTTGGACGAAGACTTTGAAAGTACTCCTGAAAAAAATATCTATGCATAACCAGGCCTCCTTAAACTTTTAAAAGCACATTATTAAATACTTTTTTCTTTCCTTGCTCTTACAGACACCAACAATTTTACCTGGAGTCCTGACAACAGCATATTCTGGGCATCCTACCGGAACCGAGGTTTTACAGCCTGGTCTACATGAAGGTAGGTGCTTATTTGCACACATACAAAGACTTTTCAGCCAGTTGGCCAATAACAGTTTCTCAAAGAGAATTCTTCAACAGAATTGCTATAGAAAACTGCACTTCAGAGAATCCAAAAATCTCACAGAAAAGAAAGTCTTGCTAAAGGTAATTAAAAATATAAATACTTTAAGCTTTCACTGCAAATTGCATCTTCAAGATGCTTATATCAATTAACCATGAAACCAATATGGAAAGCAGGCCTTTTTATTTCACAAAGCTTGAATGCTTGAAAAGCTTTTAAAACCACCTTTACAGGTGCACAAAACATTTTGGGCAAAGCTGGACGCCCACCCCTCACTCCACCCTCAATATCAAAAGGGATTTATTTCTTTGCTGAAGGGACAGACAAAGAGAAGTTCGTTTTCAGAAAGATACAATTCATGGAATATTCTAAAAAATGGATCAAAGGTAGGCTCCACTGGTCTTAGGAAAACTCAGATCTGAGTTTCCAAGCAGGAGCAGGTTCTCTCTGCAAAATA
The DNA here is from genome assembly GCF_001431845.1 of Calidris pugnax. Taxonomy (NCBI): domain Eukaryota; kingdom Metazoa; phylum Chordata; class Aves; order Charadriiformes; family Scolopacidae; genus Calidris; species Calidris pugnax. Next base: position 8,794,173 of record NW_015090885.1, read on the forward strand.
CATAAAAATAACTGAAAAATACTGTTGTGTGACAGAAAAGGGGCAAGGACAGATGTCAAACTAAAATAAGTCCAAGTGCACATAAGTACACTTGGTAGGGTTAGGTTCATGATTGAAGTCAATGATCTTAAGGGCCCCTTCCAATCTAAATGATTCTATGATTCTCTCAAACGGTCTGTTAAAAAAACCACTACTTTAAACAAAATAAATAATTTACATTCTTGAGTATTAGGACCTAACTAACAGTTTGACAATGCTGCACCATGAGTTTGAAAAGTCTTTTTCATGTATAACTAGTGCTTTCCTAATATATGTTTTCTTGCTTTCTCAGGATTTTCTGTATCTGTGTGAATCTTGTGAATGTCTCAAAATTCCTGAAAAAAAACATATCTCAGCAAAGAGCAGTCAAAGTCTTGAACACAGCTGGACAGTTCTGAGCACTCCAAGTGTCCTCTGATCTCAGTGGTTATACCTCTGGTCAAGACATCATTCCCCTACCAACATCTTTTCCATCATTAGATTCCAAAATACTTTAATTATTACCCTTATGTTACAAATGGATTAAATTACACAGATCTCAGGTTACTAACTTACACACCTGTGAGTAGGGAACAAATTAAGCAATTTTTTTCCTCTTTGTCCCACCCATGTTCTTGCTACAAAATGCAACACCTCCCTCAGGCAGAGAGAAAAATTGAGTAACACCCCTTCCCTTTCTTCCCCTCCCTACCTCTTCATCAGGCTTTTCTTTCTTGCCGCCTTCTGTCTATATGCCTTTAAAAAAAAGAGCAAGATGGTTTTACAATTAAAACCACAAATTGCATTTTATGCACATGAATTACGCTCCTGTAAAAAATAAATATCTAGTCTCTAGAGAACTTAATTCCTCTTTAGGCATCTTTTGTTTCTTTGGCAGAGAAGCTCCATGTTTTGTTGCTTCAGAACTTCAGCAGGTATGTCCACGTGGTGCTGTTCTACATGATAGTAGTACAACCAGTTCAAGTCAGGGTTAAGCTCAAGGATCACTACAGCCACACTGAGCTCCTATCTCTATAAGTTCCTCAATTAATATTCTCTTTGTTTAATTTAAGTGTTCCCTTTGCTTTACTTTGGTTTTTCTCATCTCATATTACTCCAGATGTCTCCATATTCATTTGGCTTTTCAAAATTTCAAAAATAAAAACGTAAGAAAAATTCAGACATTATAAGTTAAAACTGAAAAAAAAAGATGCAGTATGAGCATATGGAAAACAATCTTCCATGGTCTTCTGAAAACAGTCATTATTGAAGAAAGAAATCAAGAATCTGCCTACAACCCCATGACCTTTCCAGTTATTAAACTCATTTAGACTATCAGTTTGTGAACTTTCAGGGACACCGGCTCTCCACGTAGAGCAGCAGATCCCAGGCTTTCTCACTGACACCTCTCCTTGCAGACCAATAACCTGGTTTTCAGTTGGAAGTCTTACTACTTCTGCAATCAAATTTATGCTGAGCTTTTCATCATAGCTGGGATTGCAGTATCTTATTTGGAGTTGCTAACATAATGTACTTAATTTGAGGTGCCCACCTCAAAGTCTTTAGCTTTCCTTCTCACAATAAAACCCCACACAATCAATGACAAAAATCTTACAGACTATGCTTTCAAAACCATATGGAAACATCTGTAGTGGGCAGAAGAGGTTTTAGACTACCTCAAGAGGCAACACAAGGAGTCAGCTTACACACAGCAAATTCATCTGACATTGGCTATGGTTCACAGAACCCCAGAAATACATGGGGCCCATTTGGGTTCAGTATTGTGAAGCAATTAGCACTTCCAGTTTAGATCGTAAGGTCAGTGTGGAAACAAACAGGCAGCTTAGTGCAGAATCAGCCTGGACGCAGAAAGCCACTATGGATGCCAAATTAATAAACCCTGATGGGTCTCTGCAGTCCTGCTTAGGTGTTCCTGCAGTATCCAGGTAACCCAACTTCTGTCCCCATTGCATCAGATAATGATGAACTGTCTACATGCAATATGTCTTTGAACTCTTAAGTAACCAGTCCTGTTACTCTTTGTTATATGGCATATCATAATATATAGATGCATGATGCTCTGAAAATAACTTCAGATCATTAATAGCTTCTGATATGCCCTGCCAACTTCATAGGGGAATCTGAGACAACTTATTCTTTTTGGTAAAAAAGTAAATAAGACTTGAAAAATCAAAAAGATGCTTTCTACTAAGCAAAAGAGTTAGCTTTTGGCCAATAAAAATTAGCATGAAGAAATTAAAAAAAGATGAAGAATGAAATAAATGAACAATGGAGAATGCTTTTAAAAAGTACAAACCCCAAAATATTTTCAATTACCAGCATGATGTGTTTCACCAAGAGGCTCAAGTTTTCGAAGTCTATTAAGTTTGGGAGTTCCCCAGCCAACTAAAGAAAAACAAAGACAGTCAAAACACACCAAGACTGCACCTGATTCTGATGAAATGTAGGGAAGCCAGTTCTCTGGGAGAAATCAAAGCATTTAGAAATGCCAGAAGCATGTAATATATTGTATATATGGTGAATAATGATGAAACGCTTTAAAAATAAACGGATTTACCATTAAAAATATTGATATTTTTAATGACTTTCATCAGTAAGTAGTCAAGTCTCTGACTCTTTTTTTTGGAAAACAACAACATCTTCCCCTGTGTGGAATGCATCAGATCAATACTGCTGAAAGTTCAGACCACGAGGTGTGAAATAGCATCAAGGATTTCCTAAGGTTTAGTAGCATATCTCTGTATGAAAACCATTCCAGTTTTATCATTCACAAATGATTATTTTAAAGGCTTGATAACCACCAATTGAGACATCAATTATTGTTTGTTAGCACACTTACCTGGTGGAAGAGCTGGTGGTGGCGTAGGAATTTTGGGAACAGCATCTTCTCCATTAACAGGTTCTACTCTGTGGCCCCTTTTTAATTTTGGTTTTTTATTTTTTTTCTTACTGTTATCTATATTAAACAGAAATATAGTACAGTTATATTCAGAGAATATGTTACATCATCTTTTAATACAATTGTTGGGGTGAGATGCATCAGGATTTTCAGTCCAAACAAACACAAAAGCATGTGAAATGTGAAATTTACACAACATTTTGCTATAGAAGATAAACTGTGAGTATAAAATATATGCAAACTCTATGTTTTAACAAAGAAATTCAACTTAGCTTGATAGTGACAGAACATGGACCACATGTTCGATTATGATAAAAATGAACCTATTTTCAGCTACAGTATCAGTCACATCAACAAATACACACTTTTTTGAAACAGATTTTTCCAATAAAATAACCTAATGGTGCATTTTTATGTTTTCAATAGATTAAACTGATGTGTGGTATCATGAAAAATAATACAGAAAGCGGGAAGAACTATGTGAAAAATAACATGAAATGACACATTAAAAAGAAGCAGTTGTACCTGAGTCAAGGCATTCTGAGGCTTGCTGCTCATTCACTTCTTCATGCAGCAAAAGCTGTGTAGTTGTAGAATTGCATGTTTCTAGTCTACTATCATTTGTATTTTGGCTACTGCTACTTGAGAAGTGCCTGGCATCTACTTGTTCTTGCTCTGTTTGCGATTTCAAGACAATTGTAGCCTTTTCAGTCTCCAACCTTTGCCGCTTCTTTTCCTTTTCCATTTGTTTTTCATTCTAACAAAAAGTAGAGGATTTTTTTTAACAACTTCTAATGTTGTAAACTGATTAATAGGACTAGAAAGTTATTTTTAAAATCAAAAATATTCCTAAAATATTTTTATGTCCCAAAGCTAGCATAGAAAATATTTTCAAATAGGTGAAGAAATTTTATTTCCAATATCCTACCCAGAGAAAATGGGAAAACAAACAAAAAAAGATTAACAGCAAAAGAAATTATCTTCAGGTTTATAGACTGTTTTCTTGCTTTCCTTTTGATCATATGGCAAAAAGAAATGCTAGCTATCAACATCAACAGTGAAAGGTTCAAAAACTCCTAATTTCTTCCTCTTCACTTATCTTTTTTTTTTAAAATGTTTTAGTTAAAAATAAATACATACGTACAGAGTTTAAGTATCTAGAAAGTGCTGCCATGATTTGGACAAATACCAATTGCATCACACAGACTCAAAGACAGGCTGTTTCACAAGCTCTATACCACTAAATCACCATCTCTGCAAAAATCACAGCTCTACCCTTCTCTTCTTACTTACATAACTTATATGTTATTATAAAGTGTATTATCGTGCGTGTAGCTGACTTTGCAAGATATATGGATATGGGCGCTTTTGTCTTAGAGAGAAGCAAATGTTTGAATTACTGGAAAAGTCTCAGAGTTTATGTGTTTCTTGAGATTACATTATCTCAAGTCAACTGAATAAAAAAATACAGTACAATAAATAAGAACTACCTGAACTCAGAAACAGAGGTTAAGGAAACTTTATATATTAATGTTTTTCATATTGCAAAGCTAAGAAAACTTCTCAATTGTCTCAGTTTTCAACAGAAAACAGGTTATGCTCAGAAATCTAAATAGTTGATGTAGTCAGTGATATTTTATGACTCACTACATCACTAAAACATTTTACAAGAAACTAATAGACCTTGAATATTTTTCAGTCCTGAATATCCAATAGTTTAATTAGGAAATGTGTTCAGTCATCTGCTTACAATACCCTTATTTTACTGTGGCTACAGATTTTTTTGCCACCAAATCAGTAAAAGGGGATTTTCTTAACACGAAAGCATTGATTCAATGCACACAATACTGTACAGACAGACTTAGAATAATTCTTTTAAATGAACCATTTCCTCATTACCTCTCAGACATTTGTTAGCAGTAGGTCTAAAACAATCCAGGTTTCCACATATTCTCATACCTCAGAGATAACAGCAGCTATAGGCTGGAAGGGGTTTTCAGAGTTCCCAGGCTCAGGGTCTTCCTCATCAGGTGCACTTCTTCCTTCTTCTCTTTCCCTTTGTTGTTGTTGTTGGGTTTATGTTGTTGTTGTTTTAGCAGTTTGGGGATTAGGTTTTTTTGAGAGAAGTAGGGGGAGAGAGGGAGGGAAGGGAAGAGAGGAGATGAACAAAGAAATACGAAGAAGCCAAGCCATTAATTTTATATAATAGCAAACACTTATTAGGTCATCTAACTCTCCTCCAATTTATGTCAGCTGATTTTTACAATATGCTTCTGTATTTTGAAAAACATTCTACAGAAATCAGAAAGATAGACTAACATCAATAAAGCACAAGTATATTTTATGGCAGAGGTTGAAAAACATGCTTCAATGTGCCAGAATGTTCAATCAGCACTTCAAGAAGTGGAAGCAATTTCTGAGGACAGGACATGGGACAGAATACATGACAGAATACATCTGTAACAGAAGGGTTTTGAGTGTTCAACAGTATGCTAAAATTTTCACACTGGTAATCTTTTATATCTGTAGTTTCAAGGTATTCAATCATTTAAAAAAAATAATCTATGTGGTGGGAAACCAGACTATCTAAAACCTTCTCTTCTATTTTTAATACACCTCCATTTCTCACAATTCTAGATTCTTCTTAATATACATAAGGGAGAGCTGGTGCCAGACTGTTCAGTTTATGTAGTAACAGTTAGGGAATCATATTTGCTTCAACAGAAAAGTTTGGGAAGACACATAATCCTCAGTATGCTGTTGTTGCACCAGCACTAGTTATTTTTTATGTACTAGATTTCTATGTAAGAAATATTAAATGACTAGATATTAAATAATGTATCATTAATAAATTATATGCTCATTAAACACTTTTCCTCAATCGATCTGACAGAACTTGCGCAGAGGAAGTCACTGTAACACCGACTTTACAGCTGCAAGTACTGAGAGAGGCAGTAACCCCACTGTTTGGAGGCACAGATGGGAATGCAAAGGAGGTCACCGATCTGCCCATGAAACCACACTTCTTTGAAAGAACGGCCAGACTGTGTTAAAACCTATTGGCACTACTTCTCTCTGGTCTTCCATTTGAAACAAGATCATCTCTACTAACATACTGTGGAGGAAATGCACTTTGAGAAAACATTCAGGGAAGCAAATCTGAACAAAAAGCCACCTGGGGAGTTATTAAAGCACATAATGAAACAGAATTACACTTGAATCAAGAATAACCTGTTTCTTACAGTAAGAAATTGATTTGATGCAAAACAGCAAGACAAGAGTTAATGCCATCTCTTATATCTGAGACAAGTCCTCAGCTACAGGTAAAACCAGTGGAATTTACCAGTTAGCATTCTCCTAAGACACAGGGAGAGTTTAGCAAAACCTTTAAGCCTTTAATCCAAATTAGACCTAACCAATTCTTCCAGTGAATAAATACAATCAAGATCACTGCGTGGGAACAAAATATATGGAAAATGCCCATATCATCAGATAATCTCTTTGAGACAAGTTTCAAAGTCTGTCCTCCTTGCTACACCTCTCAACGTGGCATAAATCCAACACAATCCAACATGATCAGAGGGTTTTGTCTATGAAGAGATACCTGGCACACTAACAGCATATGCATTTTTTAAATAATTTTGTGAAATACATATGAGGACTGTGTCAAATTCCAGGTGTTTAAAATGTGCTTAAGTAATTTACTTGCTGAAGTAAACCAAATCAGCAAGAGTACAAGCCAAGGCACTTCACAGTAGCTTCATAGTTACTTCTCACAGTAACTGAGATGCACAAATCTCTGCATATGTAAGGCAGATGGGGGAATGGGCTGCTCAGTGAATTTTATAAGAATGCCCCAGTACAATGATTCACATCAGTCTCTAATGGGAATCATGGTGGGCTGCTGACCACAAAGGGTTTTGAAAGGAAGTAATAAAATCACTTGTTCCATCTCCCCTTGGACTGTAAGTTTTAAATCTTTGACAGTTTAGTTCCCATAAGCTCCCTGGACAGGAATGAATCAAGTGTCTTAGAGAAAGGGAGGAAAGGGAGGTAGAAGAAATTACAGAGAGAATACCTTTCTTCTCGTATCCTTCTCACTCGCTCAGCTCGTTCTAGTTTCTTTTGTTCTTCATATGCTTTTTGTTCTGTAGTGTCTCTTTGGATGCGCTCGTTTAAGGCATCAAAATCTTTTGCTATGATATGTAGAAGCCAAAATAAACCCTTTTTTATTGATTTATCAATTTTTTTCCCACAGCCCATGACAGCTGAGCAAGGTTCCTGTAAATATAAGGAGGAGGAGAAAATTATTTGCAGTTCAGATCACATTCCTTGACTGAAAACAAGAAATCAGGCCAACTACTGTTTACTCTGAAGCTTGCAAAACATTGAGAAGTATAGGAAATAAATTTGCATTTAGGTATTCTATAAATTTAGATGCTTTTTTTGCCAAGAGAAATACCATCTTAGTTGTACGAAATTCCACTATTTCCAGTCCTTTTCCAAAAAAACTAGAATACTGCACAGAAAAAGATATTTGTGTGTTTATCTCTAAATAGGCATATATATACATGTTACATATACACCTGCTATGTGTATATATATTTACACACCTGTTTCTATACACATCCATATCTATGCATCTATATAGAAATACAATTTATCAACCTCAAATATGTATGCTCTGTTCTGCTGCTGCTTTATGGTAGCCTGTGTTATATTTATCTAGTAAAATGGAAAAGACGAGATGCAAGAGAATCAGCTTAACTTCAGTTCATGAAAGAAATGTTAGATTTATTCATAAACACCTACAGGATAAATAAAATCCAGCACGACTCTGTCAGAAAAACTGTCAAACCAATTCAATTTTTTAGATCAGAACAGGTATTGTGGATAGGAGTCCTTGATTGGAGTAAAACTTTTATCATGCTATTACCATCACCAAGCAAGAGAAACATGATCAATGCACATCTAGGGGAAGATGGGTACAAAAGCCATAACCATTCAAGGAAGTGGATTGACTGGAAAGAATCAAGAAGAGCATAGTGAGAAAAATCAGACAAAATGTGTTATGAACACACAGCTGCTAAGAAAACATCGAAGGAACAGGAGCGGTTCCTCTATTGAGATGAGAAAGCATCAAGGAGAGGATAATAGCATTTAAAAACATGAGGTGTATCTGCAAGTAGGAAAAGAATAATTTGCTCTTCATATTCATAGTCAGGAGGACAAGTACGATCAGCTGTTAATTGGAACAAAAAAGATATAGCTTGATTCTAGTGTAGAACATGGAAAAGGATGAGATGACCTCTCAAGATCTTTTCAGAACTATTTTCCAGAATGCTTTGGAGCACCGTATGCTCTCAAACTGTTTTCTGAATAACAGCTAAATAGATCCAGCTACGTATTTGACATGAAGAAATCAGAGAAATAATCCCATACACTGATACAGGTTAGGGGCTGTTCCCTAGCAGAACCTAATCAAGGAGAAGATCTGTAGGCAATAATACCCTGTTTCTCTGAGAAAACTAAGATAAAACAACAGACAGCACCTAGGCAATTTTCTTCTAGGTTTGCAAAAGGATTATTGTTACTGTAGTTCAGTTATAAAATATAGAGATTTAGAATTTTAGACTATATAGACATATAAAAAATGATGAATGACATTCGCACTAATATTGTGTGAGACAAATTACTCTTTCCACTTGCTTTAATATTTTGCAGGAAAATTTAAAAGATGCAGAAGAAAACTAATTATAAGAACAAACAAAAGGTTTTTTTAGTCATTGTCTAATTTTATCTAAATCTTGTTTCATAATACCCCTGCTTAAATTCACCCCACAAGTCATCATACTGAAACATGTTGGGACCTTCAATGAGCCTAGTAAAGAAGTTGCCCATTTGAGTACATGAGACTCTGAGCTGCTTTCAGCTAAAATGACTCCAAATAGGTGACCTAGTTTCTTTGCTGATTACACCCAGGATATAAATGGAGTACAAGAACAGCATTTTACTGGAATATGTCATAAATTAAGTAATTCTAAAGTATTGGAAAAATACATTAGAATTGTTCTGGTCTTTTCTTTTTTGCCACAGCAGTCCCTCAGAAAAAAAACTCTGAACTTGCAATTTTTATTTTTATGGTTGCTATATGCATAGTGCAAAATCCACTGACTGAAAAGCCCTCAAAGAGTCATGATTATAGCTAAGCCCTACTATTACCTAACCACCTAGAGAAAACAATTACTATATGTACCACCCTATGACTTTTGCAACTCTCTTTAGGGAATTAAAAGTCTTTTTTAAATTTTAAAATCCAAATACCAGATGAAATCGTTTTACAAAATTGCCTTCTAGTTTTGTTAATAACAGCATAACTCTCATTACCTTTTAAAATGTTTCTTATTGTAATTAGAAAAAGATTATAAAAGTAAAGCCCACAAATAGTTAACTAACAAGCTGGTTGATTAAAACAAATGCTTAAAGTAAACTTCAAGGACTAGTGGTTTGGATAAATTACCTGAAATATTGACCAATATTAAGTAGCCTTCATATAGATTTCTGGGTTTGGCTCCTCCCCCCCCTTCTCCTTTTTAATTTATTTTTTTTTAGCGTGACTGTGAATGCTACAACTGAAATGTAGTTATTTTAGGACAGATATTAACTAGCACTAACAGTGCTCTCTGATGACTACTGTGCTGGGAATTAGATGCACTGGGAATTAGATTAAGTTCTTACTGTTTGCCAGATGGTAGCTCACACTAAATGATGGTTTTAGCTATGAACAGAAATGAGACAATCACATGTGAACAGTGATCCTTCCTGAATGTCAACAAATTCTATTTTCTGCTTCTTTTTTAAAAAGCTGGAATACTAAACTTGTGTTCCAACTGAACAAGATTTAAACCACATCAGTAATTTATTTTTCTTAAATGGTTTCAGAGTGGACTAGCAGGTACACTTTGAGAACCTTACAGAACGTCAAGGTGAACCATAGAGTTGCTTGCAAAACAGACATATGTACAGTACCTTTGCTAAGGTTGCAAGGTTCTAGTTTCAGTTTTACACCATGTGGCACAATCCCTCACCTTATTGCAACCGTTACATATATATATGAGAAAATGAAGCATTTTAAAATATACTTACAATTTGACATAGACACTTGTGTTCATTGACAAGCTTTTCCAGAGATAAGGATTCAATTACATCTGCTTCTGACAGAGCTCCTTCTCTGTCCTGCTTATTTGCCAGCCTAAAGAAAAGATCAAAAGAAACACTTAGCACCCTGATGAGAGAGATTCTCACACCTCCAAAAGCTAAGTTTTTGACAGAACTTGGAAGAAGAGGGAGGAGAAAGTAAAAATAAAACACCTGGTTTCAGTTTTAATTCTTAATTGTTCTTTCTACTTAATAAACATGTTAGTCCATCCACTATATTCAGCAGATACTAGTATTAAATAATTACTAAGCACCCACAGAAAAAAGCACTTACATTTTACAGCTAAGAAGATGGATGTAAAAGACTGCACTGTTTTACGTCTGAAGCTACACAGCACAACCTGATGGAGCCTATGAATCAAAGCTCAGAACTCTGCAACTTCCCCATCCATGTGCATTTCCCACAGAACATTGCTTCATGATCAACCCTTCCACTGCCAGAGAACTTTGATTCAACTCTATGAATAAAATCATAAATATTTGGCTTCCATTAATGCAATGGCAGATGGTTTTGGAACCATCTTCTGACATCTCAAGTCATGGTCAAATGGCTTTTAAGGAATGTTAGGCCAAGGCTTGTACTTTGGATTTATCATACTCCTTGCAGGGAGGGAACAACGGAAGGAATTCACTCCATATTTAGCAGAACTTGTCAGCACCTTAGTTCAATCTAAGACCTTATTCCTTCTCATTTTCCAGAATCACAGTGCTATACCTCAGTTCTTAATTATTTTACTCCCAACAGAGTTTTTAACCTCAAAGAGACATTAAAAGAAAAAGCTATCTTGCATCTACAGCTTAAAAAAAAATTCCTTGTCACCATTAACCTCACAAGTCAGATTCATTATCTAGTCTTTCCTTTCAAGTAAAGTTCACAAAGGAAACCATGGAGACAGCTTCTCAAATATCCATTCTCACTCATTCTTCATCAGTCTTAAGAACTATTGGCTGTCCAAAAGGTTCACATATCAGCTTGGGGATAAAAACCCCTACATCCTACTGATGATCAACTTTTCTGACTTGCCTGCAGAGCTATAAGGAGCACAAGGCTTTTCCCACCCAGCCCCTGCTTTGATAATCCATTCCTATTTCTCAACAAAAAGAAAAACTCTACAGTACTTTGTACTGTATCTGATTTAGTGCAGAAATTCCCTAACTGGTGTTCAATGCATATACAGAAGCTATGACATTTTCCATATGCTTATGATACTCCAGCACTATTCCTTCCCACCAACCAGCTGGGACAAGTATTGTCCTCTCAGTATTTGAGCCAAAGCTAAACCAGCAAAAAACTGAAATTCAAAAGAGCTATGGAAAGTAATTAGAACTGGAAACAATTATCTCCACTTTTTTTTTTTTTTTTTCATTTAACCTATCTTTGTCACAATCTGAAAATCCTACCGCACTGCCCCTTAATCTCAAAAAGCAGTCCTCAGCAGTGCTGTCAATTCCTATCTAGATCTAACTGGAGAAAATATTTCCAAACACACACTTTGTTGCCACAGCCTATTCCTTTCTCACCTCAGGATTAAATAACTGCAATATTTACTGTTATCGGACTGCACATTCTACAAAGCACAGCTGAAGCAGAAGGAAATGTTGGTAAACTGCATAGCTCAGCGTGAGCGTGACACTAATGTTCTATAACTCGCAGTGGCTGCTGATTTTTAACCTCTAATATCTTGAAAGGTGTAAGACTTGTCGTTTTGGTCAATTAGCTACCATTTTCTCCACAGCACTCCTGTTGCAATATTGACTGTATTCTATAAAATACAGCTTAGTTGTTGTATCTGGAAAAGTAGCATATCCAAATAGCTGTCTCCACCTTATGCTCCCCGAGATCTGAAGTGGGATGGCACAGGTTGTACATTTCCTCCTGTACACCCCTGACCCTGCCCCCTGTTTACCCGAAAGGCTTCAGCCTTTAGGTCAAACTTATACATGGAGTTCAAATATTTTGAAGGTACTGATATACTATGATATAGGGTATTATTATGCTGGATTTTTTTTTTCCCCCTTTCAAGTCAATGCATGAATTACTTAGCCTTGCTTCCTTTTTCCTTTGTGCTACAGTGCAGAAGACAGCAACCCCTGCACTTCCCTTTGGGGTCCCTGGGCAGGCAGTGCTCCACCTGCACCTCCCAAGGCCTCTCTCTACCCAGGGAGCTGCTCCCAGACACTTCCTGCTCCTGGGCAGCTCCAGCAGCGACCCGCCTCTCAGCGAGGCTGGGTTTCAAACAGGCAGAACCAGATTCCCCAAGTAGAAAGTAATCAATTTGCCCGTCTACTGCAGTTGGAGAAGTCAGTTTCTCTCTCACACCACCGCTCCTGAAGATGAACCCTTGGACAATTAATTAAGAGCCAGAAGCAGAAGGCACGCAGAAAATACCGCACGGAATGCCGCTCAAGAGACATTACTTAGGCAAATATTTGAAACAATGCTTCTCAGATTATACCGAAGCTTACCCTCAGGAGTTCCTCTGTAAAGGATAAACGAGAGAGCCACCAGCACAAGATTAAAAGGTAAAGGCTTTTCTTTTACTTAATGTTTATAAAGTTGCAAATATCTGAAAAAGGCTGTGTTGCGTGGTCTAGAATGGTAATGTGCCTAAGTGTCAAGGCATACAAATAATGGATGTCTACCCTCCAAAGAATTGGGTATTTCTCTGGGTGAATATAGTCTCAGAGCTCTGCCGCTCATGCACAGGAATATTAGGTTTTCAGGCAAGTTTTATGCATAAAACTTTCTTCTTTAGGGAATACGTCGGAGTTAACTTAAAGGATAGACCTTGATTTTAATTTTCCAAGTCAGTAGAACTTCATATATAGCAATTTTTCATGTTTAAAAACTGTAGGAGGTATATATCAGAATATACTTGAAAGCACAGAAGAGTGTCTGTTGGTTTATCATATTAAGTTTGCTGAGAGAGAAGCTTTCATATATAAAATCATGCTTGGCTTATTTCAATTTCACATAAAGCATATTTGGAACCTTCTTAGTGTAACAAACTTACTTTATACAAGAAATAAAGTAAAGGTAGGCATCAACTGCTTTTATATCAAGCAGGATTTTTTTAAGCAACTAGAGAGCTTTTGAACTTTATTTTAAGAGTCATGGGAAACAATGTGGAAAGGGAGTGTATGTGTGCATTGGCACAACTGACATCTACAGTTCAGTAACAATATTTCTCTTAGAAGCCAGAAGACATACCAGAGAAAAACAAAGTCTGAATGCAAACTATGTGTGCTCCTTGACCTGTTTCTAAAATATAAATTATTGATCAAAGAGGAATAAAAAAAAATAATCAGTATTAAAGTTTACTTCGCAATCCGCAAGATCTGGTGAAAAAAAATCCAGTATAAAAAGGACACATTTGTATCTCAGCTTTCATCAAAAATCCAAGAGGTGTTACAGAAAGGGTTTATTTGAGAAGAGGGTATTTTGTGTGAGGGTATGTGCGTGCATGTGTTTTTGTTTTCTTGTTTTGCAGAGTTGGAAGGGGTTTTTTAAATCACTGTTACTTTTCAACTTACACATTCCTCAACACTTGTGTAAGATTCTCATACAGCAACATAACACTGAAACCTAAATACTGCAGAGGGTACACATTGTAGGGGGAGGGGGGGTAACCTGTAGAAGTGTCTCAGAAGTGCTGCTTTTGGAGTTAAGTTTAATCAGAATCAGTTACACAAACCCATAATTTTGGGTCAAACCTGCATGGTGGCCACGAAAATTAACAAAGAGCAAAGCATCCCTGGAGTCAAAATATTATAGTATCAGAACTATCAACATGATTAAAAGTAACTTAAGGAAAATGTATATTTATGAGAATGGTTTATATAAGATCAAGAATATTAGCCTTTAAGCTACTTCAAGAAGCCATAGCTTTGAGTGACTGAATTAGCATTCTGGGGAAAACGAAGAGAGAACTTTTGAACTTAACAGCAGCCTAACACAAGTGAAAGAACAATGTCATATTCTTCAGTCTACAGTCCATCTTCTATTTAAAAATGCTGTTCTACCTTTTTTTCCCTTCAGAAATTTCATCTCTCATCTATTAACTTTTTTTCTTGGGCAGTCTGGCGGACAGCAATCAGGAGGATGTTTTATCCTAGAGAAGCGAGGCCTCAGCAGATACAGCAAGAAAAGGTTTGTTAGTCTCTTTATGCTGTGCTTATGTTAACATACATGAAAGAAACTCCTGATCTACAAACAGGCAGAAAGACGTCAGTTTGTCAGATTGTTTTGTTTGTTCTTTCCTCTTCAGTTACTGGCAGCTCATTGGCTTTTGGAGGAAGTCACAGAAAACAAAATTCTTGCTATTTTTAACAAACAAGGAGACAGGAGGACCAGCCAACAGTTTCAGGCCTCCCATGGAGGACCTAAGGCACTCTTAAGATTTAGCCCTGAGCCCCTTCTTTCCACGGACTTTACCCGGATTGCTTTAAAAGCTTCTAACTACACGTAAATAATCCAAATGGTGGGTGTTAACAGATCTTAAATTACATTCTTCTTTAGCACTCTAAACCCCTGCTCCTTCTGGATTGTTGACCATTACAAACCAATCAGTAACTTTTTACTGCTTGACACTAGGCTCTTTCTCTACTTGGCTTATTTCATTTCTCTAGTTTGCTTTTCACAGCTTCAGTTCTTATGTAAAACAATCCTTTGACTACTAAGGTAAGCTATAACGATAAATTGCTACAAGATTGTCTGCCTGCAAGCATCAATTAAGAGTTTGCTTTCATGCAGTTGCAGGGAGAAAGGCAAGACATTTCTCTAACGCAGTCTTTTCCCTAAACAGTTCCTCCAGGTCACAATTAAATAAAAGAACAGTAAGAAATAAGATTCTAAACTCATCCTGTTTATAATATCTCTAGGCAACTCAAGAGCAACTTCATTCTCATACTGCCTTTTGAAGTGGTCACAAGAACATCAACAATTAGAACTTGTTTCATTTTGGTTAAGTGGCCTCATTCTTACCTCAGGTCTGAATCATGTTCCTGTTTACCGAAAGCGTATTTCTCTGACACACTGCTCTGCTATCAGTTTAATCATACCTATTGATCAAACAGCCTGTATCCAGAGAGATGTCTGAGCTCACGTCAAGAATATTATGTTCAGCTTCCAGATGTGTAATTCCAAAAGCAATGGCAATAAATGTTATTGCCATATATTTTTGTATGAGATTTTAAAAAATTGTAAATATGAATTTTTTTCTTATACTCTATTTCACCTTGATATATGAATACCTAGGCAAACACTAAGTTATTTAGTCGAAGTTGCCTGTAAGATATGTTTTTAAAAAAATGGCCTGGAAATCCTCACATTCATTACAGGTGGGTTCCAAGGCTGCGATACGTAGCTATACGGACTGACAGAGATGAAACGGGAATGTAAAGTAGGTGGAATATTACAGTAAAAATTTGAGCCTGCAATTCTACTGTCAGGAAGACAAAAATCTTGAAACTGATTTATAGCAATACAAAGTCGTTAACTAGGTCTTCAAGCTATATATTCTTTTAAATGGAAAGAATTTGACCTGTTCTCTATCCTGGTGCAGCCTTTTCTCTTGCTCCTAATTTATTGTCAAATACTGCTTTACAAATACATCAATACCTGGACCTTAATTATGTTATCCTTTGGCAGAGGAGATTATGATTTTCTTTCTGGATTTCTGTGACCTATAGGTGGCCATCATATTTGCACCAGCTAATTAAGTGAAGGTGCTGATTTCCAGTATTATTCTTGCTGGAAATAAACAAAAACTCAGGTACCTACATTTACTTCTCTGTACTGCTCATTTCTGAGGTCTCTTAAAGAGCACTACTGACTGTAAATGTCTGGTTGAATAGGTGAAAAAACACCATGAAAACATTAAATAAGTTCTTCAATTTTGCTTTTAATCAAGGGATACTCCAATTCCCTTACTAATTACAGAGAATAATCTACAGACTAACTGATTTACAGAGTGAGATCATTGTTTTGTCAGTCAGGAGCTGTACGTAGGTGCAGTATGCGTCACTGTAACTGTGACTTATGTCAGTGCAAAAGCATGAACTCACCACCTTCCATTACCCAAAGTATTGGTAGGGAAATGAGAATTGCTGTCTGTAGACATGGAAATAGATACTTTTCTTCAAGCAGCCACACATTCATAACAAAGGTTCCAAAGCTTCAAGGAACAATCTCAAATTTGCTACTGATTCACGGTGCATCTTTGAACCAAGTACTTCATAGAATAGCACAAAACTCCATGTTTTTCTAATTGGAACGTAAAGGAAGTACTGACAGTTGCAAAGATTTCGAAAGAATAAAAGCTTGTAGTATGGATGATTCACAAACTGCTGTATTCTCCCACTCCACTAATGCTAAAGTCTATACCTTGTGTTTTTCCTTTCTCTTCTTTCTCCAGATTCTTTCCTGTACCATGCAACACCACACAATCAACACAAGACAGCCACATCTCCTACAACATGATTGTGGTACAGATTTCTGGCCAAACACCCAAGAATATCTGACTTAAATTTTAACTACAGTCTGTTTTCCCCCTCTACATCTCCCTTGCAGGGCATACTCCAAGCAGCATGATTTGGTTACACTTTTCCAGCAACTTTAGACTCATTCTTACCCATCTTATGAACTCCTTGAATACTCAAGACCAGTTTTATTCCATTCGAATCTCATGTTTTCACCCAGTATCAACATTTCTCCACCTCCCAGGATCTATTTCACACTAATGAGAGCGACTCCCAAGCTACCTTGCTTCAAAAGCACCGTTTATATGCTCCCACAGATTGGTCACTCTGGTTTCACTGGTAGCCTTCTTGGCAGTTAGGGTGGGTAACATTGTCTCAAGGGGACAAGCAAACAGTTTATATTTCCTCAACGTTGGTAGGCAATGCCAGAATCAACGTGCTACGGATTATTTCCCAGAGACAAAGGCTGACAAACGCAAACAGGCTTTGCATGATAGTATTTTTTTAATATTAAGAATAAGATACCCATTAGCACTTAGGTTCCCTGTGCTGAAAATGCTACTGATTTTGCACTACATGTCCTATATACTCTGATACAATTTAGCTACCTTCCACATATAATGACATCTATTTTTAGTCTCATAACCAGGGCAAGTTCTCTGCCTTTGGTATTTTCCTGTTCAACCACTCCCATACTTCCCACAAACAGAAACTTGAACTTAGAACTATTTATAAATATGTTTTTCCAAGGACTTATCATCTTAAGACAGAGATGCTTTAAGAGGATATGTTCATCCAACCACCTTGCTGTGTGATAATCCTTGGTTTAAGCGTGTTTGTTTACAAGGTATTTAAGTTAAAGGAAACGTCTTAAGTTAAAGGAAACTTCTTAAACAAAGGAGAAAATAAACATAACCTGTAGCAAGATTGCTCACTTGAGTTACTTAAGACATATCTTCGGGTAGTAGGGCAAGATTCCAAAACACCATTAAACAAGTTCCTTCTTCTTTTGTAAGAATATATGAGAGACCACAGCCTTTGGAGAAAACTGAAATTTCAACTCAAACTCCTAGTTTTCCTCACAGGCTACTACAAGTATCTTAAACTGTAGGCACTTAAATTGTACATGTCTCACTAATTTTTTGTGGCTAAACTTCAGACAATTAAAACGGTAATCAAGTTCCAAACCAGAGTATGATGCCAAACGTTACTCAGAGCCATTGTGCTCAAAAATAACAGTTATATGGGTTTGTTGGCACCATATAAGAGATATAATGCAACTTCACTGCAGCCTGGAAATTGGTTACAAAAATAATAATAAAAAACTATAAGATTACTTGTACCTTGAAATTCCTTTGGGACTTGTTGCCTGAAAGTGTCCTCTACCCAGTACCATTAATTGACTCATAACTCAGGAACAGGAAAACAAACTGACCCTTATTTTTGTTGCAATCATAAGTGCTACGGATTATTTCCCAGAGACAAAGGCTGACAAACGCAAACAGGCTTTGCATGATAGTATTTTTTTAATATTAAGAATAAGATACCCATTAGCACTTAGGTTCCCTGTGCTGAAAATGCTACTGATTTTGCACTACATGTCCTATATACTCTGATACAATTTAGCTACCTTCCACATATAATGACATCTATTTTTAGTCTCATAACCAGGGCAAGTTCTCTGCCTTTGGTATTTTCCTGTTCAACCACTCCCATACTTCCCACAAACAGAAACTTGAACTTAGAACTATTTATAAATATGTTTTTCCAAGGACTTATCATCTTAAGACAGAGATGCTTTAAGAGGATATGTTCATCCAACCACCTTGCTGTGTGATAATCCTTGGTTTAAGCGTGTTTGTTTACAAGGTATTTAAGTTAAAGGAAACTTCTTAAGTTAAAGGAAACTTCTTAAACAAAGGAGAAAATAAACATAACCTGTAGCAAGATTGCTCACTTGAGTTACTTAAGACATATCTTCGGGTAGTAGGGCAAGATTCCAAAACACCATTAAACAAGTTCCTTCTTCTTTTGTAAGAATATATGAGAGACCACAGCCTTTGGAGAAAACTGAAATTTCAACTCAAACTCCTAGTTTTCCTCACAGGCTACTACAAGTATCTTAAACTGTAGGCACTTAAATTGTACATGTCTCACTAATTTTTTGTGGCTAAACTTCAGACAATTAAAACGGTAATCAAGTTCCAAACCAGAGTATGATGCCAAACGTTACTCAGAGCCATTGTGCTCAAAAATAACAGTTATATGGGTTTGTTGGCACCATATAAGAGAGATATAATGCAACTTCACTGCAGCCTGGAAATTGGTTACAAAAATAATAATAAAAAACTATAAGATTACTTGTACCTTGAAATTCCTTTGGGACTTGTTGCCTGAAAGTGTCCTCTACCCAGTACCATTAATTGACTCATAACTCAGGAACAGGAAAACAAACTGACCCTTATTTTTGTTGCAATCATAAAAAAAAGTAAACAGTAGCTATTTCAGCAGAGGTGAAGAAAGGAGTCTGATGCAGAACACAGGCCATACATCTCAAAGAGCTCTTAAAGACTGAGTTCTGTCCCTTGCTTGTCTGCAAGTCCTCTTCTCCTGGTGGACCACAGTATGTTAAAATGAATGTAAGGCGGCATGCAAATTGCATCAAAGCTCAAGTAAAAACAGAGCCTTTTGTGTCAGGCATTTTAACGAAGGTGCTAGGTAACCAAGAAACAGTGAACAAAACTACGAAAATTAAAATAGACAGGAGGTTTTAGTAAGTCAGGGCGTGGGGAGGAAATAAAACAATTTATCAAAGCCAAAAAAGAAGCCATTAAATCTAATTACATCCAGTAATGGGAGTTCTGTATGATCAACTTACCTACTTCACATACCCATTTATGCCTTTTAACTTTATGCAGTCCAAATCCCATTTTTTGGATGGAGGCTCCCTGTTTACTGGGTCTACTGATAAATTAGATAAGTGGAAGAATATTCTATATGGCTGCCTTGCAATTAAGCAGAAGGACCTTTCAACCTGCCTTTTTTTTTTCCCCTTAAAAAATGGAGAAGATAATATAAAAATTTTCATTTCCATCAAATTAATTATCTTTGAATTTAGAACTTACATTATCATGACAGATTAATAATGGTGGTCCAGTCATCAGGATCTATTATCCCCTTGTCAGTGTGCTGATATAATTGTTATTGTAAAGACTTTCCCAGCCCCATGTCATGAGTTTGACTACAGAGATTCATAACCCTGATGAGCAACACAATAAAGTTACCAGAAGGCAAAGACTCTTGCAATACCCTTAAA
Source organism: Calidris pugnax (assembly GCF_001431845.1). Lineage (NCBI taxonomy): Eukaryota > Metazoa > Chordata > Aves > Charadriiformes > Scolopacidae > Calidris > Calidris pugnax. Next base: position 8,814,125 of record NW_015090885.1, read on the forward strand.
ACGTATACAGAAGGATGTGAAAATTGTGTTTCTGAAACTGTCTACTATATATAACTATGTATAAAGATGCCAACCAGAATCACCAGTGGATCCACATGACTAAAACACTGCCAGGGGCGGGGAGGGAAGCCTTTTTAGAATACAAGGTATGCCAGAGTGACCAGCAGAAATGCTGCATGGCATTCCTACTTTTTTTCCCCACAAATGGGTATGAAAGCATATCAATAATTCCTGAACTCCAAGTACAACTTAGGTATGGGCCAAAACTGGGCCTGATTCTTTCTCTTATTCCTTTCTTACCCCTGCCACCTCCGCTTCAAATCCATCCTATAGCCCTGTCTGTTCTTTGGCTATGTTTTCAATCTTACATTGCTTCAAAGTGCGAACAGAGAAGGCACAGTGCCACATCAGTTTGACTAAGTTATTGCAGACATATTATTAGAGCAACTCCATTTCTACAGACTGTTTTTTATTAAAGACCAGCTAGCAGCTTGTGAATCTGGCTCCAAACATATGGTTTCAACATCACTAACAATTCAGATAAAAGATGCCATGGCAGCATTTATGACTGAGGAATGACCAGAAACATGGGCAAACCTTACCAGTTCTCTTCAGATTTATATGTATAAAAGCATTTAGAACCATTTCTAAAAACAGTCAATAATTTGAAGCTACTTTTTAAAAAGCTAATGCTTTCCTGCCTACTGATTTGTTTCACATTTACTGCAGTTAGCCTCTTAACTGTTTTAACCCAAATCTTCCAACCTTTGATGAAGAAAAAGTCTGATGAGTATGTGCTAGGCTGTGCTACTTCATTGCTTCACTATCATCTTTTAACATGTTTTTTTGAAAGTAGGGGACACACTAAATCACTGGCATGCTTTCAGTCCACATATTCCCTTTACTGAACTCTAAAAGAATAGGTATATTATCCCTCTATTGACAAAAACTTCAAGGAAATAGATCTTTCATCTCAATCATAAGAACAACAGGACGTGCCCCTATACACATACACAAACACGGAGGAGAACAACAAGGACTCGGTATATGAACAAAGCTTCTTGTGGAACACTCAAGAAGCCAAGCCAAAAATTTCCAAGGTTATCCTTGTCATGAAGGCTTCCTTATTTATTTGAAACCAGCATGCACTTCAGTTGCCAGTATAATCAACCACATTTATTGGCAAACACTTTCAGTGGCAAGTTTTAGAGGCAAGCCTAATAGGATATAAGATAAAAAACTAGGGTTCATTTGCTTACATTCCACTCATTAGTGACACTGATCTTTAAACAAGGAAAAAAAATTTCCATTAACAGCAATTTTCCATTTTCTGCTTACTTCTTGCAAGTTTGATATTTGAGAATACTTCCACATTTGCAATTCTATTGCAAATTCCTTCCCCTCACCCAAGGAATACAACTATTTCATGACCAATACACCCAAAACATTGAAAAGCAGATGTCAATCGTTAATGGATACACACACTGAAGATAAAGCCCAGTACAGTTCTTATGCTCCTGTGTTTAACTTACTTTCAAACCATAGGAGATTAATCATATGAAAAATTCATAACTGCCCTTTTGAGAAATTATACTGTGTTCTGAAGGAATAACTGGATTACTGCATGCATGTTTTAGAGCTTTTCAGTAATTACTTGCATTCTCTTAGATACAAGAAAGTCTTGCCACCTCACATCATAAGCATTAATGGTGCTCTTAGAATTTGCTTTTAATCACAGGCTTGTCAAGCCATGCTAAATTAACATGGGTCAACAGATGTGTTAGGCTATACTAAAACAGATTTTCAGGTCACTTCTCTGAAGCCCCGTTTAGCACTCCTGGTTCCGTTCACATGCCCCAGACTGAACTTTCCCTGCAGCAGTGTCAGTGGTGCCAAGCAGCTCTGAAACATTCCTAAAGAATGTTACCTTGAAGAAATTGCCTGACTTCTGCTGTGGGGAGATACACAGCAAGTTAGGCAATGAAGAGGAATTACTGTAACAAAATTAATACAAGTTGCATTTTCCCCATCCCAAAGTAATGTTTTCCAAGAAATTACTTACAAGCTTGCCTGATCACAAGTCTCAGAACATTACTGTAACTTCTAATGACTGCCAGGCTTTTTGGATTCTCTTGATGTGAATCAACAAACACTAAATTCAGATATTAAGGCATTAAGGGGAAAAATAAAAAGCAGTAAGGGAAATCCACACTAGGGTAGAATATCAACATTCTTTCTCACGATTGATCTCTGTAGCATTTCAGGTTTTGTTGTTCAGCTAATCCCCCTGCAGAGAGCTAGATTTAAATTTGTGGAAGACATGTTTACACAGTTCAACTCCATGACTTACATTACGCAAAAATCTATTTAGGGACTTTAAATATGCATAAGGGAGCAGAGATAGCAAAGTAGTATCATTTGAAGCTGTTCGAATGTAACAAAATCTTCTGCATATTGACAGGCTACTGGATTGATCTTTTGCAGTTGTTATAAATGCATCCTTTTGGATACTATAGATAAATACTGTGCTAATTTATAAAAAAAAATCTTTATAATTCAGGTTTAAGAAGAAATGCACCTCTAAAACACTACTATTTCAGAAGACTGCCCTGAAACTTCTGAAAACAGCAAAAAGATACTACTGTACTGTTTAACATTTATGCTTGAACAGCCCTTTGAAAGACACACGTTTGAGTTAACTAGAAGACCCCGTAAAAATCCCATAATCTTCTAGTCCTGAAAATTCTGCTTTTTACTGAAATTTTTCATTCTTGATCATAATTCAAGGAAAACATTCATTTAGAGTTTAAGGATAATACTTTATTCCCTATAATTAAAAATAGTTGAACTTAGATATTTTCTAAAACATATGCAACAGAAACTTTCTCTAAATTATATCCCCAGCAAAACTTGCACAACAGCTAGGATAGGAAACAGAACTAAATCCACTTGCTATTAAAAAAGAAACAGTACTGAATCGTATCACACTATGGTCTGCAAAGGGCATTTGCACAAGTTTTATGAAGACAGCAAATGACAACGTAAGAATAGGATACAGTAATCCAAAAAAAGGCTTAGAAAATCTTCAAGCTGCAATATTAATGAAATAGATCCACCACTATGAAAACTCAGACATTAAAAAAAAATATATATATTTTTTTGCTACTAAATTATTAGAGTTCTGTTGTTTTGTTTTGCTGTAGAGTTAGATGCATCAGTTACTATCAGTTTAACTCCCCAGGGCAATGGAAGGCAAGGAAAATGGAGAAAGGTTTTTCAGTGTGGCCAAAGTAAAAGCCTAAAGTAACTTATTCATGCCAGAACTCTGATTCATGAGATAGTCTGTCTCAATCTCAAAAGCTGAAGTGTGTGTTTCCTACTGACAGTCCAGAAATAGAACAGGAGGTTCACTTCTATTACCAAAAAGATTTAAGAGTTGATTAGTTTGCATCAAATAAGGAATTACCATAAAATAAGAATTTAAGTAACTCCTTTCTTCTTCCCCAAGAGTGCTCTCCACATGCCACACTCCTCATTGTTCTAAGTTCCGGACCATACACCACAAATCTAACACAAAAATGGGCTTGGGCTACAAATCACCGTATGTGGAAGAAACACTATAGTGAAGAAGCTGAGGGAAGACAGTTAACTGTACCCATCTAAAGATAAATTAAAAACTTAAGGTTATGATTAAGTCTTACATAAACTGGATTAAATGGTGGAGTACACTGGCACCACCTATCTTGTACATTTGTTCAGAATGCCTACCACTTCCAATTCTTTGCTACCTTTACTTCCGTGCAGAGGGAAGTAGCTCTGATTTCCAAAACTAGATTTCATGCATACATATAACTGCTAACGTTGATTGTTGTAACACTTTGATTACAGTGAGACACAATATTGGAGTTAACTCTCTGTGTTGCAAGAGGGGAAAAAAAACCTGGAAAAAAAGACCCTGAACATAAAAACCATGAGAGACCGCCTCCAAGAGCTTAAACTGAGAGCCAAGGAACTACAGACAGCTGGAGAAAACAACGGTGCAACTGTACAAGAGGAGGAGCCGGAGGAGTTTGAACAGCAGGCCATTATTTACGAAAAAGAGCCCATAACTGAAAGACACTTGCATGAAATCCAGAAGCTTCAGAATGAAATTAATAATTTGGTGGAGGAAGTTCATAAATTCAGTCAACAACAAAAAAGCCTACTATCTTCAATGAGACGATTCAGTGTTCTGAAAAAGGAATCTAACATAGCAAGAGAAATAAAAATTCAAGCAGAGCACATACGAAAATGTTTGGATGAACTGTCAAAAACAGTGAAAAAAGCTGAAAATGAACACGGGCCAACATGTGCCACAGTAAGAATTCTAGCTTCCCAGCACGCTTTCTTATCCCACCGTTACCTAAATGCTATGCTCTCATACAACGACGCTATAAATGCTAAGCAGGAGAAATGCAGAAGATTTATTGTCCATCAGCTTGAAGTAGCTGGTAAAGAGGTATCCGAGGAAGAAGTCAATGACATGCTCCAACAAGGGAAGTGGGAGATTTTCAATGAAAATCTACTCACTGAAGTCAAAATTACCAAAGCTCAGCTTTCGGAGATTGAACAGAGACACAAAGAACTAGTCAATCTGGAGAACCAGATCAAAGACTTACAGGAACTTTTTATCCAGATATCAGTTCTGGTGGAGCAGCAAGGGGAGATGATCAACAACATTGAAATCTGTATGAACAACACTCAAGAATACACTCAAGTATCCAAAGAAAAATTTGGGCTTGCAGTCAAGTATCGAAAAAGAAACCCTTGCAAAGCAGTATGCTGCTGGTGTTGTCCATGCTGCAAGTGACAAAAAAATAAACTATTTGAAATACCAATGGTTCCTACTTAGTAAACTGATCTTGTAGATCAGTCTCAGGATCCCTCAATTGCTTCATTTTTCTTCCCATTTTCCCTACCACAGAGCTCTCAGGAAAAACTGCATCTGTTTTTCCAAACAGAGTTAGAAGAATGCAAAAGAATTTTATCGTTTTCACAGAAATACATGAACTAGGGGAAAGGATCAAAGGACACAAGTGACACTTTTTTGTACTTTGACTCTAACACAATGTGCCAACATGCTATCTGCGGTTTTGAGAAGCATTGAAAATATTGTTAATCTCAAAGACAGGCTTCATAAGAATGGTTGAGTTACCTTTTATAAAATACTAATTAGTATCTTTAATTGCCTTGTGGTTTTTAGCACTCATATTTACTTGGTTCAAATTCCAAGGGTTTTTTTTTTCCCAGGAATCTGAAATTCTACAAGAAGAATCTACACATACAGCAGACACCATTAGTTACAATCCAGAACATGATGCCTAAACCAAACAAGAAGTCAGAAAACAGTTATCAGGAGTGTTTCAATACTACCTCTATAGGAAAAGGTACTTACAAGCTTGCTTACTGACTTAACACCATGAAATAATGCTCATGTTATAGTAGGGCAGTGTGCACTATCTTATGCAATGCAAAACAGACATTGGGTTATTATATATATATAGTGTGTGTATATATATATGTATATTTATTATATAATAGGTGTTGAGCTGATATTTTCTGAACACATTAAATATTGCTCATAGCAGAAGACCACATCGCCAAACCTACAGAGACATTTGTTAGCAGCCTGCTGAGAAGCCAAGCATTAATAAACTGACATAAAGATGTTTACTTTATTCAGCTACATAGGCAGACCCCCTACCAGGTTAGGATAGGGCAATATGACACTTTATTACACAGTGGTAAGACACATTCTTACTGCTGCCTAGCCTATCTAAATATGCAGTTCCTTCTGCAGTCTCACTTTCACTAGTACAAAAATGAAGGAAAAAAAAATTAAACTCCATGCTTATAAACATAATCTAGAACCAGAGAACAGTTTAGGCTGGAAGGAACTTCTGGGGGACATCCAGAGCAATCTCTTGCTCAAATCAATACAGGAAATTCCCTGGTTGCAGATCTTGTCCACCCCTTCTCATCCTACCACCATGCCTCTGAGAAAAGCCTTTTTCTGTTATCTTCACATCTTACTAGTAGGCAGCAGGAAGATCTCTTCCTTAGCTTCTTCATCTTAAATCTGAATAAACGCAGCTCTCTGATTCTCCTCATACATTACACGCTCCAATACCAGAGCAGCACGGATTCACTACCATATAATCAACATTTGTCTTCACAGTCTTCTTGTAGCGGGAAGTCCAGAACCGGACACGGTATAGGACATGCATTTATTTACACTACTACAGGAGTGGCCAGAAGAACTAGTTGAGGGCTTCCAGAACTCTAAACGGCTCCATGAAATTCTGCTAATTGTACAATTATGTACAATCTCCTCATGTAGATAAGCCAGGAATTAGTAAATAAGAATACCTTCCCTGAGTACCTAAAACAGAGCAGCTAGCCATTGACTCAATCTGTCCCTGAAGATAACTTAGACATTCTTCATGAAACAGCTGAATTGGCACAACAGGAGGTATAACACTGCTTTATTTTGCAGCTGTAATTATTTCTGCAGTGAAGAGAAGGTTGCAGACGGAGGGTGCTTTTGCTTTCCATAGCCCCAATGGTTGGTTGCTGCCCTCTACCCAACCCCTTTTGGAACTGAATGAGAAATAATGCTCTAATGGAATTTAACAGAAAATAATAATGCAAATCAAAAAGCTATTTCCAAAAGGAAAAGAAAAAGCCCCCAAACTAAACACCAAACCAGGAACATATTTCTGAACTACTTTATGCTGTGTAAAGACACAATCAATACCACTATATCTGGATACAGTCAGAGAAGTCGGAGCAAATTGCACTGCAATTTTGCAAGACATTAAGTGAGCTAGATGTCTTTGATTTTTTTTCCACTAGACGCAATTAGTCTACTATCGAAAGGGACTACCAAATTATTTTCACATTGTGATATTTATAAATAGTTGGGTACTCTTCATCCTGAAATTAAGTGTTAACAGGGTACAATCAGAGGTCTGAACCTTAAAGTGAAAAAGATTGTTTACACAGCAGCAACAAAAAATAAAATTAGATAACGACACCACTGATACTATTCCATTAAATAATCTCCCTTAACTGTTACATATATGGAAGCTACCTTTACATTCCAAGGGCAGAGTAGAAACTAGCTAACAGGCAATACAGAGAAAAAAGTTGCTATGGCCAACATGTTCTTTCATATATATATGTGGGCGTGTATGTATACAAAAGTATAATACACACAGAAATATGCACAACACAGAAACACCACCCTATCTTCTGTTCCTGTTCTTACTTTTAGGAAAAAAACAAAGGTAAATAACAGATAGACCCTTCCTCCTCTCCTGGGCCTTAAAAAGAAAGGCATTCAGTCTGTGCAGGATTATTGCAGCCAACATTGACAGAAGACCAAAAAAAAAAAACCACAACAAACACCAGCCGTTTACAAAGCATCCTCCATGCAGGAGTGTTCACAGAAGCATCCTTATCCGAGAGAGAAATGTGTTCCCCTGCTAGCCCTTCCTTTTCGCACAACATATATGTTTCTTTGAAGTAAACATGGTCTTGTTAAACAGCAGCTGTACTTTAAATCCTGGAAGAAAACTAGAGTTTCACTAATACTCAGGAAGACAACTGCCTAGCCATACACAAGTAAATAATCCAGGTAGTTTTCAGTTGTATATTGGTTAGAAAAGGGCATAGCAGAAACATAAATAACACACTGCAGAAGAACTGAGCAGAAAGAAAACCAGAAAGACTTGTGGAAAGCTTTTTCTGAATATGAGGTGCTATTAAAGTAATTAGTATTACCTACAACTTAGTTTGACATCGTGAAAATATGATATTGAGCATTCAAAATGATTAACATAGAAATTTTGCAGCAATCATTGAAATAACTTTCCAGTGTTTTTTTAAGTTACATAGTTATGCGGAAGAGCAAACAAATTAAATCAGAACTGCTAGTGTTCTAATAACAAATATGAAATAACAATAGCTATAATCACTCATCACCAAAATTAAGGTAGAAAGTAGCTCTCTACCAAAAAAATATATATAAATACCTGCCCAGCAATCTCTCTGGTATAAAAATATCAGCCATAGCACACGGACTTATATTTCCTCTTGCATGTGTTTCATGTCAAAGTAAAAAAAAAAAACAACAACAAAACAAACAAACAAAAAAACCAAATCCCAAAATAACACCAAACAAAACAGTACTCGGCTACATAATATGAGGCCTAACTGTTCCTGCTTGGAGAAAAGGAGAAGGAAGGAGGCTTGGAGGAAGGAGAAAAAAAAATTAAAAGAGAATTTAAACTTGCATAGAATTGACCCATGAACGTTAAAACTGCAAGAACTCTTACTTTCTACAACTCAGTTTCCCCACACATAACAGACTGATTAACTGCTTAAGCTCTTGAATGTTAAACAAGGCCTACACGAGCAAAGCATACATAAATTAAGTAGTAACACAGTAGAACAGTAAAAAAAAAAGCCAAATATAAAGTTTAACGTCTTCAAGTAATTTGTACTAAAAGGCAATAACAGCCAATAGCACCAGCACTTTAGGAAAACTGTCTTAAAATGATACGGTGATACCTCCATGGGCAGTGATAGATAAGATGTCACTTCAATTTCAAGCAAGTATCAAGCTGAACAGTATCAGAACTCTTATATCCATATATTACTGTAATATAGCATCTTGTACTAACCCTATGTCCACATTGAACAATTCAGCCTGTTCTTTTTCCTGGCCTCCATTTCTCCCTAAATAGTGCTAAGGCTCACTACCCGTTCCTTTATCGGGGAGGATAAGGAGCAAGAGTTGTCTTCCCCTTTACTTTTCTTCTCTCAACAGTGTCTCTTCTTACCCTCAGCAAAAAGCAGATTTGTCACATCCATAGGCATACTATGGAATTAGGGTATACCATAATACAATAGCTTGGGGTGGAAGGAAAGATGCCAAAAGGAAGAGTGAGTCAGTGACTCCAACTCTACTTTGCTCTGTAATGAAGACTGCACCTCAAACTTCAGTAATGGATCTTGTTCTCCATTTTGAAATAAGACCTATCTACTCATAATTCACAGCAGTATCTTGCTAGCACTACTCACAGTATAAAGTTGATTACAAACAAAAGACATCTAAGAAGACATGCAGTGACGTAAATTGACATGACTTCCCACTGCTTTTCAGAAAGGACTGTTGTTTGTTTTGGGCAGATGTAAAACAAAATAGGAAAAAATATTCTGGGAAACGTTCTGTTATTCAAAGAAATAATAGAAATAGCATATTTACTGGGAAAAGATAGTATATAAAGAAACCCCAGATTTTTAAGGAAAAAAGTTCCTTTTTCCAGAATAAAACACATGCATTTTGAAAAATAACCCACTCTTCTACTGGAAAGATTTTTAAGTATTTGTTATGGACATAATTTTCCACATACTTCATGAAAGAACTGAGGGTCTCATTTGCACACTTCCCTATACACTAGGATTAAAACACTTACTGTACACATCACAGTCCCAGCTGGACAACATAGCCCAGCCTCTCCTCCCCACCTTCTTCCAAATACACACATTAACCTAGTTGCGCACTTGGGTGATAAATAATAACTACACTGTCTTTGGGGACAGTCCCAGAAAGCAAGCTCCGGCCCTTGGATTAAGTGGTACGGACCGGCACCCATGTACGCTGTTTGGAGTGAAGAGCTTTTGGAGATCCCCTTCTGGATAAGACTGGTCACATCCACGCTACAGCACCTGACCCCAATCTCTTGTTGGGCTGCGTGTGACATCCCTCTGGTCTTAGGACTTAAAAATAAAATAATTTTATATATGTAATTTAGCATGTCCAAAATCACACTCAGTGCAATGAAAGAATTGTTCATTCTGATGTGATACACCTAAAGTTTGGGGACATTGCATGAGGGCATGTAGCGCGCAAGACCTGCTGATGCAGTGTTAAAGTAGGATGAGTAGGAGCTGAAGCTGGTGTGGTCTACATTCCAACTATCTGACCAAACTACAGTGTTATACAGACATGTCCTCCCTGGAAGAGGGAGGACATGAAACCGTTTGTCTCCAAGAAGAAGTAAGTGACCCAGCAACCAAACACACAGCATGGCTCATTGTGGTGTCAGCACCCAAGGAACAAAAAAAAAAAAATAGGGTGGTGGGAGAGGGAAGGGAGTAAATGACTAAATCTCTCAATGTAAACAAACCACATAATTACTGTGCTGTTCAAAAAGGAAAAAAAAAAAAAAGTTTGTCTATTTCTATTAATGACTGTATGTCAAAGACTGCCAATCCTTTCCGGGTGAACATTAAGTGCATCACTGTTGAAGTTTGTTCCTATTCTTGGTTTTTTGTGTGTCAGGGGTTTTTTGTGTTTGGTAGGGCTTTTGGTTTTTTGTGTTTCTTTTTGAGTTTTGTGTTTGTAGGCGTTTTGGTTCTTTTTTAGTTTTTTTTCCATAGTGGAGTAGTGGACAAACCTGCATCATGTAACAGCAAACAGCTGGAGAATACTTTTATTTAAATGTTACTCATAAACAACAGTGTCTTTTCATAGGAAGAAACATACCATTATCTAAATTAGGATATGTTATTTTCTTTTTCAAATCTTTAAAGATAAAAAGGAGATATATTTAGATAAAGGAACTTCATGATTCAGCATATATTTTACCCATTACATCACAACAAAATTTGCTTACCTGAGTAAAAAAAAGTTTTTTCACCCCACTACTTTTTTTAGACCACTTTTGCAAGGACAGTTAGCTCCTACAATAACCATACCACTGATCTATATCAAATTCACATGGGTAGAAGAGAGACCAAAACTAGTTTTAATTTATTCACTTTACCTATTCTCAAAGGCAACAGACAGCTGAGTACTTCGCTTGTTGCACCACAACCAGACACAGCATGAGCTTACCCAGCCAGAGAAGAGATGCTGAATAGAGGAAGGGAAGAGAAGGAGAGAGAGAGTAAAACTTCAGGAACTAGTGAGAGAGGTCAGAGTAAGAAAAGGTGAGCATATTAGGGAATGTGTTTATTCATTAGTACAGAGTTATGCAAATTGTATTTTATTTCCTCTTGGAATTATTATCGAACAACAATTTTCTAAAAAGCATTCAAGAACAGCACTCTTCTTAATCCAAACCCTAACATTCTGGACACAAGAAATTCTACAAGTAAAACAGGATTAAAGTTCTAGTAAATGTTAATTTACCTAACAAGGAATGCAATTTCTGTTTCAAGATTTTCTTTTATATATGCTGAGGTAGTCCATGGTATAAAGGCAGATTAAGAAAACTCTGACAGATCAGAATTCTTGTCCAGAGGCAAATTCCTGCCTCCTTACCATTGCTAACACTCTAGTATCACTCCTTTTCAAGTTTTATTAACTAATAACAAAAATATTACAAAGGACAGCCACAAATATGAATATGACAACCTAACTGGAATATTCCTTTACAAATACACAAATTAAAATTGTCTGATGAGCAATGGTTTATTTCAAAGTCCATCTTTTTCCACAGTCCAACTGGCAAAATTAGTTTTGTCCAGATAGATGATAGCTCATAAATGAAATGAAAAAGGTAATTCTGTCTGTCTGATTATTACCTACCAGAAGTACACAAAAAAAAAAGGAAAAAAAAAGACATATTGAGCAGGTTATTTCAAAGACAAGCAGATGCTAGGGACACACAGTGATACACCTGATAAGGCATATACAGCAACTTCTGCTGCTGCCTTCAAAATCCAGAATGGATTAACATCCAATCCTACAGCATACTTACATATACTTCATTGTACAAGATACTACATACGTATCACAAATTAGGGTAAGTAACAGACTAAAATTCAGTGCTGACTATCGAAATTTTGGTACATTGGTTCAATCTATGCTTAAAAAGAAACATGAATATCCAATATAAACATTTTAATTATTTCATTCTGATCCAGTCACCAATACCTCTTTCATCATTCTTCAGCACACACACACTTTGAAGTTATAGCTCACTCCTTTTCATTCCTTTAGAGTTTAGGTTCTTTTATTAGTTTTTTAGATGATAATTAGTACTTATTAAAATATTAATGAATTAGTGCTTTGTATTTAAGCATACAAGCAACACAGCAGATAAATCTGTGCTCCTACAGACAGCAGAAAATAAGAAAATTACATCTGTTTTTCTGCTTCTCCTTGTTTATTTCATGTGCTGGAGGAAAGCAGTAGTCCAGACCAAAGACAAATTTGTGGAGCATGGAAGTGACAGAGAAGAAGTCTCTCTCTTCTGGCATGAAATTATAAGAATATTCTATGGAAAGAGACATAGATTGTGCTCTGCACTGCAAGAGCATGGGAGAGAAGGGAATTACTTAAAATAAAATTCAACTTTCCTGGATTTGATACTCAGAGGTCAATGTATTGTTTTCAGTAAATACTGGCCTCACACATACACGCACAGATTAAAATGTACTAATTAGAAACTTCACAAGACATTAGAGAACTTATTGCTATGTGGAAACCAAATATTTCATTATTAAAAAAAATCCAAACAAACCGAAAAAAACCCAACACCAGAAGCTGAACATTCTTAGAAGAATGAAATATTAAAAAAGGCTAACTTTCATCACAAATTTGGAAATCTGCTGTTTCCTTTATTCTCCTCTTGATACATTTTCATTATTCAGTTTTAGGGATTTAAGGGGAAAAAAATTATGCCACAAAACTGTTGCTTGGCAAGTACGAGTGAGGGGGGTTTGCATCTCCAATCAAAGGCATCGTCAGGGAAAGGAAGGTGCATGGGATCAGTTTAATCTCATTTGCTAAGCACTCTATTTCCATACCACAAACACTGCTGCCTACTGACCAAGCCCTCCTACTTCACAACATAAGAAATACTTCAAACACTGAAACAAGTTCAAAGGTTTATGTAATTTAAACATGCCAAAAGTAGCAGAGCTATGCCATGAACAGAGACACCAAACAGAAAGCAAAGACAATACAGGAAAGAGTTTGTAACTCAAGATGCAGGCTCATATAGGGAGGATAAAATGAAGAACTACTGGGCACTTCCACAGAACTGGGACACTGCAAGAGCAAATTCTGTTCAAAGGCTCAAGGTTCAATCAATTAGACAACAATAACATCAACAAACTTAGTTTAGTCATCATTAGACTCAGTCAATACACTCTACCTTCTGATTAGCTAATAACATGGATTGAAAAGCAAGATCAAGTCCCAGAAAAGTGAGGGCTTTCTGCAGGTACAGCCAAATAAACTCTATTATGGGATCAGAGCATAAAGATTTCTATGAAAAGCAAAAAATCTAAAACTATTCATTTAGAAACACTGCACACTTGTCATCTCTCACAGTTGTGTTTTCAGAACAGATTTGAGTTAAAGTAGCTGCATTAAGTTGGTTTTATTGCCTTCCCTGTACTAATAACGTTCAGACAGCAATGGAAGTTAAAATCCATTTTTCAACATATACACTATTATTTTGCTGCACTACACTCCACTTGATCAAAACAGATTAGCCAGTTTCCCCTTCCAACCACCAGATCATCACTACTTCTTAAAAGAGGCCTCTCCTCTTAGCTTTACAGATCCGTTCTATCACAGGAATGTTGTGCAATTAATGCATTATGGAGGTCTTATGCACACCAGACAAAGTTATTGTCCTGATAAACCATTTTTAACTTTCATAGTTTATCTTGTAACTTCAAAAGGGTATTTGTCCTCAAAGACCTCTTGTGCAGCTGAATTTAATAAATGTTATTTCCAATATTCTACAAAACCTAGTTTTGAAGATGAAAAGTCTGTGAATCTATCCATTCTGTGAAAGAATGTCTCTAGACTTTTTGAAAGTTAAACTTTGTTTTTTGCATTAAAACACATGCACCAAAACAAAAGCATATGCCAAATACTATTAAAGCAAGCCTTCTTTAATGAATTTTTGCTGATCATGTATCAGCAGCACCACCATGTGTTAAGTGAACAAGATATTTATTGCTGATTACTGGTATTGTAGAATATAATGAACCATTTACAATTTAAGTCATTTATGTAGGTCCAAATAGTAACCATAATTTTACACCATGTTGCCATGCCAAACTTGCAAAGCCTTTAACCTATCGTACCATTTCAAGGATCATAAGAATTTTTAAGAGTTAAAAGAGAAAACCCAACTTATTATTTTTCCACTGCTAATGACAGGAGAAGGAAAGGGAAAGGGAAGGGAAATAAATATCCCTGAGAAGGACTAAATGCAGATGCAGTGAAAGGATTCAGTATATCACCATGTACTCAAGAGGGAAAGAAGGAAAGAATTAAAAAAGAAAGGAAATAAACAAGAAAGAAAGAAAGAATAGCCTTTGTTGACTAGTCTGATAGTAAGATCAGCATAAATAAATACTTCAGAAATACTGTACAACCAATTGAGATATTTCTTGGTGCTAAAGTTATAGTAGTGTTAACATACTTTACATTTCTGTTTATACCATACATAAGTACTTCTTTAGAAGGCATACCGAAGGGCAAAATTTACAAAAGTACAGATTATTAGGAGAATATTTATGAACATTACTTACACTAGCACAGGTTTTCCTGATATCTTAGGGCTGTTTAAAACTTCTATCATGGTTTGCTTTGTTTCTTCCATTCTTGCAATGTCACTGGAATCCACAACAAATATTACACCGTAGGACTCAGCATAGTAATTTCTCCAGATATTTCGAATTCGTTTTCCACCTCCTAAATCAAAGATGGTGACTTCAAAGCGTCCCTGTTTAAGGTCAATCTTGGAAAACCCAACTGTTGGAGCCACATCTTCAGGAGACTCTGTCAAAGTTCAAAGAAAGCCTTCAGTAAAGGGTGTCTTTAGTTATTTAAGGAGGATTTTACATTGTGATTTGTGAAGCAAAATTCATATCTTAACAGGGAGGGTTTACTCCATGTTGTTAAGTGACACCATATTGCTAACCACATATTTTTTACATTAAGATTTTCCCTCTCCTCAGGTAATTTCAAATTAGCATACTAGTCTCTCAACCAGTTGCTTTACATTAAATCAGATAGCAGCACCAAGTGGGAATGAAAAAAAAACCCTGAAAAAAATATTAACATTTGCATTTTTTACTCTTAACAGTTAAATTGCAGTGGTGTTCAGTGTACTGCAGTTTTTACTTTTCCCCTCACCACCACTGCTCCCATCTGAACAGTTATACAGCATTTGTATGGTGTTAATCCAAGTTTGAGAAGGAAACCAAACAAAACAGTTAATGTATTAAGACCTGAGAAACCTTGTGTTCTGCCAAACTTACTCTTTATCCCTCATGGTTGCCAAAACAGCTTTGAAAGTTCAAACCAAGGGCTGAGATGAAGTGACTGAAATCATGTTCTTCTGAGATATAAACTACTTGATTCCCTTTATTCAATATCAGATTTTGGTCTTCGTTTGTTGGTTTTTATTTTCTGTCTTTTAGTTTTCCATTCAATATGCCAAAACACTACATATATATATTTAATGCTGTTGCTTGCTATCTCCCTTTCTGGAGGGCAAAGACAGCCTGTACTTGCCTCACACCAGTAAGCTCTCTCTGCAGGGGTGAGTTCATCGGGTCTCTTCAACTCTTTTATGTAACTTGGTAGCACAAAGCAGAAGAAACAGATGTGAAATTCAGCTTGTTGAAAGGAAGAAATCAAAGCATGGCCAAAAGCACCGATCTCTGAAGAACAGTGCAGAAGCTAAATCATGACCAGCCTTCTGTTACCATGTTCCTTTTTTAGAGAGAATCCTTTACACGCAGCTGAGATGGGGATTCAGAAAAGACCCTTGGCCAGAACAGTGTAAGCCAAGACTCCAGTAAGAGAGCGTCCAGGAGCCCCACTTGTGAAAAACTACAGCTTCAAAACTCAGACGGCTTTACTTCGAAGAAGGTTTTGCACTGTGAGCTGTAAGTATATGCTCTTACAAGACAGAACAGTATGAACATGAGGGCTGGTTAAAAATTTAAGTTATTGATGGCGTTGAATATAAAGGGATATTGCTGAAACATCTGCTCCTATTGTACGGTGAGGTCTCAAATAATAAACCATCTTCAACCTAAAAACAGGGTCTGACATAAACTGCAGATTCATTTTGGCAAATATGACTTTGATGACCACACTGATTTGCCCAAGTTTAAGAGTTCTCAGAACTGAAATACATTTGGTTTCTGCTAAAACCCAGCAATCATAACTGAAGTCTCCTCCTGTAAGCCGTATGATTGGTGCATAGCCAAAAATACTGGTTTTATCAGCCCTGAAGACTAACTGCAGGTTATAATCTCTGCAGGCCCTGTTAAGGAAAAAAAAGTGCTTTATAAGGTAAGAGCTATTCAAGCCCTGGGAAACAGTCACAAAAGTCAGAGCTAACTTTTCCTAGAGCTTCCCTTTTGAAATCTGCCACATTTAGTCGATAAAGGCATTTAAGTTGAATTTGAAACAGAATGGAAGGCTAAATAATGAAGCACCCATGTTCTCAAGGCAAAGATTCAGGAATATAAATGAGTGAATATTCATAACTTTATTCACAGTTTAGCAAGTCTGTGAACTTACATAACATGCATAAACAGAAAGTCAAGGTGGAGTCTCCAAGTCTGCCAAAACACTAAGTATATTCTTGTTATTACACAAGATGAAAGTTATTTAGAAAGACAATCCCACAAGGGGAAAAAGAAAAAAAAACACAAAAAACCAAACACATTGAATGTTTGTTTTCATAAGCACAAGTTTTATCTCAAATTATATCCTGCTTGCACGTGTCATTGAATGGTGCAAAGTACCCTCCAAAATCAAATGATCTCTTACTGATGCAAGTGCCTAGAAAATTTCTAGTGCTTTTCTAGTGATAAAAAAAAAATATAAACTATGTATCACTAGAACCATCCATTATGTTATACACATACACTGCAATTTCCTTCTTTTGGACCTTTCCCTCCTCCATTTACAACCCTGATTTTAATATAAAGCTTAATAAGTAAGCTGAAGTAATATACTCGTTACTGTATGGTCACCGGAAAGTAACTTCAGCACGTGCACATGCGCACACAAAAAAAACCCATAAGAATCAGGTCCACTGATTTCTCTAAAGCATACCAAGATGTGAAACACATCATTAACCAGAATATTTTGTATCATTGCCTAAATTCAAAGTAATAATTAATTAGAATGTGGTCTACAGCTGTCAGAGTTTTTGCCCATACTTTCTTTCACTTAAAGCAACTGATGGAGACAGACAGCTTGCTTGTACTTACAATGTTCCTTCAGCTATTCATTGAACAACTGAAAAAACCTTCCTCTAGTCCACAAATATGCTATGATGCTCATGAATTTTAAACAAGAGCCCAGAACAGATTTTGTTACAATTTAGCATTTTGCACAGTTAACAATACAGTGGTCAACTCAAGGCACATAAGCACCAAGGTATTCCGAACATCTGTTCTTAGCATTTCCAAGATAATTAAACACCTCTGTGGACTTTTTTTTTTTTTTGGTCTATCTCAGTGCACTAAGGGGTCTAATGCTGCATAATGCAATGTCTGAAGAGGCATTTCTCTCCCTACTATCTACCTTGCCTCTATACCATACTACTACCTTTGAAAAAGGTGTAGCAGAACAGCAGCAACTTTGTTGAACTACCACTGATTTGGTGTACTTTAACTCAACATAATGTTAAATGCAGTGAGCTTGCTCTGCTACTTCTTCTCAACACAAAGTACATGACTGGGAGCATCTGCTTTTAAAGTCACCCCAGCATGACTTGCTGGATCTCAAAAATCAGGATCTTTATGTTTCAAGTGTAAGATGCCTTAATTTTCCTCCCATCTTCAGGTCTTCACACAACGGGGCCTGTGACATGGTCACTTTGGCAATCACCAAAATTTTCCGTATGGGAAGGAGAGATAAATTAAGAGATAAAGCAAAATTTTTAGGTTAAAGTGATGGAAAATTAGTAATTATACTATATCTTGCAATGTTCCATTTAGATGATAAACAAATTAATTGCTTACCTCCTTGAATTCCTCGGACTGTAGCAGTTTTACCAGCGTTATCAAGACCCACCATTATTAGTGTCACCTTCCTCCATAAGGAGAAAAAAAAAAAAATTCAGATCTTTTTTTCCTCTAGCAAGACATCAGTTATTTATTAAGGTTTTTTTATATACATGCATAGCAAATTTACCACAGAGTAGTAGAAAGAACAAGTATCAAAATACCAAGTAGCATTGTTACAACTGTGCATCTGGTGTTCAATGTCAAACAATCTGACTAGACAGAACCACAGAACAAGGTATAAAATGAAAAGTCTAATATTGTGCTGTAAGTTTCACATGAGACAATGATTTTGCTTTCAACTGATATTTGCCTGCTGAAATTTAATTTCACGGTACTGTAAATTTTATTCTTTTTTTTGGTGTGGTCATGGTCTCTAACAATTTCTGTAATTTCCTTTCCATTCCCCTGTATTTTTACTGTCTCTCTGCCTCAAAGTTGTGCCAATACTAGAAATTTATTTCTGTCTCAACCAATGCATCTGAACAACAGTACACCAGTACACAACACCTGTGTAGACAACCTCAGATGCTGTAAATAAGCGGCACCGGTACTCATCGTACCTTTGTTTCAAGCAGAAGCAATCTACACTGCAGATGTGCAAACCAGTGGTGTTGAGGATGTACAACATATTAGCAAACTGTCACACAGGTTAGAATTTATCCCAGGACAGAATTTTAAGCAAAGCAATAGGAAAAACATATCTACGTGTATATCTCAATTGTTCTTCCTATTCACAAAGACTCAGAGGCATCAAAGGAATTTGCTCAATTTTAAGCTCCTTAAGAAATAGTAGCAACATTGTCATTTCCAGTCTTAAAACTACAACAGCATCATATATGAATTATAATTTATGCAAGTTCTTTTAGAAGAGCCAAAAAGTTCTGAGAAAAGAGCCTGAAAATGAACATAGGATCACAGTAAATTATACTTTAAAAGTAAGCTAAAACCAAAACAGTCACAAACATTTATAAACTCACAATCATCTATAATTGTAGCATCAGAAAGCTATTCAATTTTTTTTTTTTTGAACACAAGCACCTTTTGTAAAACCTAAACTACGTAGCACTGAATAAAAGAACAAATCCTTGTGCATGAGTGTGAAGTATAAGTAAGCGTGGTGTACCCTTTATTTCTCTTCCCATAGTTTGGAAATAGTTTGAAACAAACTGTGTACTATCTGTGCATCTCTGGTAATTGGAGGGGAAAGGATGGATGCAGGATGACAAATTAAAAGTAATGGAAACACACAAGAACAGTACAATTCCATAAACAAAAATGGATCACCAGGGTACCCCAAAACACAGTATCAAGATACTTAAATAATAGTAAGAAACACTAGGGCTATAGTGTACTGTTGACAACAAAGTGTTTTAACACATTACACTTCAGAATATCAAAATGCAGAAACTAAATCAATAAGACGAAAACCAAATAAACTTTACATAAACATTCTAGGATCACCCCACAATGCTTAACTTGAAGAAACAGTATGCAAAGGAAAATATTTTTAGCTTTATGCTTTCATGAAGTCAGAAACAAAGCACCTGAATTAAAGATTATTAACGTTTCATTTTTAAGTTTAGAAGATGTATTGATTCTCTCTTGGAGAAAAAAATGACAGATTTTGTCTCAGAATTAAAAAATATGAAACAATGCTATATAACAAAGTAAAACATAGGTGAGAAAACATGAAATACAGTTTGGGAAGGTCAGCACAGAAATGTAAAATACTTTCACATGTTTACCTGATAGGTTCCTGCCACCGTTTTAACCAGCTGCAGCAATTGGCCATTAGACTGAACATCCCTCTTCACTAGCCATCCAGAGCCACGAAAGCAACAGAAACAATGTAGACAGGCCAGAATAACCAAAGACGACAAGGAGAGAAACTGCAAAGGCCCAGATGTTGTCACTGCTAGCAAGGGAAAAAAAAAATAAATTAGAAATGCAGTTAGCTCCTATGTATAACCAAGGCAAGCCATTTCCCAGCAGCAGCCTGCTTATTTATAGTGTGTCATATTCAGTCATCCCCATGACAGTCTCATTATGTTTTTCACTTTTCCATCCTCTCACACTTCATCTGCCCCCATTTTACATACCTGGGCAGCAACACCACAGTACTACTCATACAAAATAATAATGCAAGACCACTGTATATGAGGAAACCTGCAAGTTAGTGCAGTAAGACACATCAAGCGAAGAAATTCCAGTGCTTGCCTCTCTAACATATCCCACAGCTCTGCTGATTGACAGAAAATAAGGACCAATTTCAAGCATGAGTAAGGCTTGTAAGAACACAACAGGATAAAACGTTAAAAGCAAACAAAGGATGTCCTACCCGTTAAGTATATTCATTTAACTGTCAATTTCTTTCACACAAAAGGATCCCACAACAAGGAAGCTGGGTTTGCTAGTGAGTACTTCGAGGAACTGGCAGCTTAATATCTAGTAATTGCCACTAAATTAAGTTAGAGTATCAAGTACTTCCATCATTTTACAATCTCACTTCCTACTCTTCAAGCAGGAGAAAGAAACAGAGAAACTCTTTCTGATGCCGCTCTGTGGAACAAACAACAAAGAACAACTGTGTTATCATGTGCATGTTTATTTCTTTAAATGCACACTTCGCTATGAAACAGTAAAGTTTACATAAACCATGCAGTCAATGCACAAAGATGCAAAAGCTTTAGAACTCCCTGAGTTATCCAGCTACAATAATCCTCCTGTGAACAGCAGTAGTTGTCCAGATAAAGCCCTTTCACCAGCCAGCCTTGGGCAATTTTACTTCCCAAGTTCAATTCCACAACCTCCTCAGCAGAATGATGTATGCACAGTCTGGCTGCTAATTTTTTTTCACACTCTAGCCTACATGGTGCTGTGCATTTTAAATTTTTGGCTAAAACACTGCTGATAACGCACAAATATTTTGGCTATTGCTGGAGGGTGCTTGCACAGCATACAGGCTTTTTCTCTTTCCCATTCTGCCCTGCCCACCTCTCTCCTCAAGCTGGGGTGGGCAAGAGCTTGGGAGGGGACACGGCCAGGACAGCTGGCCCCAGCTAACAGGAGGGATATTCCGCACCACATGATGTCGTGCTCAGCAAAAAATAGCTCAGGGAAAAGAGGAGAAAGGAGGAATATTCATGGTTATTGCATTTGTCTTCCCAAGCAGCTATTAAGCGTGTTGAGGCCCTGCTTTCCAGGAAGTGGCTGAAAGTCTGCCCACTGATGGGCAGAAGCAATTAAATGCCTTTTTGCTCTGTTTGAGCACACAGCTTTTGTTTTCCCTGTTAAACTGCTATTACCTCTGTCCACAAATTGTCATCTTCTATCTTCCCCCCATCCAGCAAGTCACTGGGTGCATCTTTATCTGTTGGCCAGGGTCAACCCACCACAGTCCTTCTCGGTGCCCAACAAGGGGCTCAAGATTACGACAGCTTTGATCTGAGCACATTATATTTGTTAACTGGCAGGCTCCTGTGCTGGTCACTGAGCTCGATTACTGTTTATTGAAGTCAAGCACTTGTTAGTGGCTAGGAAAAGAAGTGTGAGTCTCTTCTCCCTTGGGAAAAGGCAAAGCCATTTGTGGGACTACCTTTGTTCAAGGCCCCAAGCGCACATGGTGGCTAATGTGGAAGGATGAGAAAATCCAATATGTATCTCAAACAGATTTAAACTTGGGGTAAAATAACCCATGATTTGAGTTGTACATTACAGGAACAGTCCAATAGGAACCACTTGAACCACAGGAGGATGAGCCTTAAATACAAGGCGAGTGTGGTGATTACATAACTCAAGTGGGTCTTGGCAACCAACTATCCAACATGCCACTTCCCCTGTCCTGAGAGGCCACTCCAAGTCATCAACTGTTCTTATTTGGGGAAGGGGCATGGGACGGGGCTATGGAACAGGGGAATAATATCTGTGCACATGTCATGGGACAGAGGATGGTGGTTAATGACATACCAATCTCTCCTCCAGAGATTATCACAACTCTTGCAGAAGGAACGTGCACCATCACCTCAGCTCATAGGCTCAGATCACCTTAGCTCCCATTCTGATCAGCAGCTTAAGCTAAAAAACCCCCATCTGGATTCACATCAGAGTAGCTGAGCCATAGACAGATATTAGATGCTGCTAACTTGCCTCCATGCACAGATTAACTGAGAGTAGTGACACTTTGAATTACCATAGCAAATTTCCTTAAGCTTGTTTTGCAAAATTCCTTTTTAAAAAAAAAAAACAAAACACCAAAAAAGCTCTAAAGAAATTCCTTTTATAATTTAAAAGTAACTCCAAACTAAGATAATTTGAAATGATGCAGAAAATTGAATAATTAAATATAACAACTTTCCAAAGTTGTCATCTTCCCAAACTAGACCAATGAAAGCGGAAAAAAAAAAAATAATAATTGAGGAACTATCCTTAACAAACATATTTTTCCCTAATAAACTATGATGGTTTAGATAATTTATACATAACTCCTGATCTTATGAAGCTGCTGCATTCAAGAACGCCTTTGTGTGGATCTGCCATCACTCAATGTCAGAAACAGATCAAATTTCTTCCAGAGCAGAGACAACAGATACTCTTTAAATATTTATATGCCATTATACAAAAGCACCTGAGAATAGCGTCTCCCCAGGAAAGCTTAGTGTGTGAAGAAGATAAAAGTTCCAAAAAAGGAGAGCAAGATGATTACAGCTATTACAAGTATTAAAATCTGGCTCTGAACAATCCAAAAAACCTCAAAAACCCCACACAGTGGAATATGGTATTTCAACCCACAAGCATGTACCAACAAAGCTAACTTTGAGAACGTAGTTACACAAACTTTAGCTCTGCTGAAAAGGAAAGTGTAACAGTTCAATGAACAATGCACTGACCAATGTGTAACATTTTTGGTGCCTGAGCATCATCAAAGAACAATACTACATAGATTGTCTAGCCTTGCAAATTGTCATAAAATTGCTCTAAAGCACAAATATGGCCCATAGTATTCAAATGGGATTCATGAGATGAAAAAAAACTTGTTAAAGAGTGAAGAGCAGAGGACAATTATATCATAGGAAAGGAATCTTGTTTAAATATGAAAACGCAAAAGAGGGTGGGCGGGAGGTGACAAATAAGATAAAAAGTGTCCAAAACATGGCACTATAGCAAGAAAGGGCATTCAACACCGCTGAGAAAATTGTGGTAGGGAGACAAATCACATTGTATTATACTATTTTGGAAAGACTGCATTTCTTGAACTAGCAATGGACAAAAAAATTGATCTCTGAAATATGCACGGAGCATACTACATGTATTTTATATGTTGCATCAACAACATTCAGAAGTTGCTGCAGATATTATATTCATCATCTTGAACTCTTTATGCTTGTTGAGATGAAGCAAAACCAACATGCCCACAAGCTCAGAAATATGTAAAACTGTGTAGTTAAGCTACTATACCATTTAGCGAGCAGGTCAGCACAAGTGTAAAGGACTAAGAATGTCAAAGATCACAGAAAAAGTATACTACAGAAACTAAAAAATGCATGAAAAACAATGGCATTAATTCTTTACACTCTAGATTAGATCAAGAGCTACTTGGCAGCCCGTATGTTATGTGATCCAAAGTACTGGGTACCAGCAAGTCCAACATCCAAAGTCATCTGATGAATAAGTTTATCTACTTCCATATCAAAGTATAAAACAAGCACTTTTTACACATTTCAATGTCAGTGTTTACATTAAATGTTCTGCCTTTGGTAGAAGCTTTTATGGTAGAGAATTTTTTTCAGTCATAACAAGCTCTCACTTTCCTTAAAACATAATTAAACAAACCGTTTAAAGATGATTCTCCTCACAAAGTTTATTTATTTAACTTCCTACTGTGATGTTCCTTGTTTGAATTTTAATTATAAGAACACAGTATTTTAGTCGTATTGCATTATCTTTAACAGGGAGTGTAGCAATAGGATGATGGGTAATGGTTTTAAACTGAAAGAGAGTAGATTTACATCAGATATTAGGAAGAAATTTTTCATCATGATGGTGGTGAGGCACTAGAACAGGTTGTCCAGAGACAATGCGGATGCCCCATCCCTGGAAGTGTTAAGACCAGGCTGGATGGGGCTTTGAGCAACCTGGCCTAATGGGAGATTGTCCCTGACCATGGCAGGGGTGGTAGAACTAGATGATTTTTAAGGTCCCTTCCAACCCACATTATTCTATGATTCTATTATATTTTGGACAGCAAATCAAGTGATTGAGCCGTGAAGAAAGCATATTCAGCAAAAACTTCAATGCCAAAATTGCAGGGTAGTTAACAGGTGTATGAAGCGCAAGCAAGAGCTGTAATGTCTCCAGACTGAAATATCTATGAGAAATAGTTCTAGGACCATGAGTTCTTCCATAACAAAAAGTTACTATAGGACTAACAATTCAACTGAGTTTTGCACTTTCCAGCCACGTTCCTACCCTCCTTATGTTTCCGAAAAGAAGCAGCCCTAAAATCCACTGACTTTAGTTCAGGTATGTTTCCTCTGCTTGTCTCTTCCACTGCGGGAGCAACCTTTTCTTTTCTAAAATCAACATTACAGCAAAAAAATCTACTCCCGAGCTGCTCAGAGACTTTCCAACTGGCTGCCGAGCAGCCCGAGGCTGGCCCTGCGGACACACACCGGGGTGTTTTGCGTGGCCACACTAGAGCGGGGCTGGCAGAAACCGGCCCCGGGCTCCGCCGAGCGGGACGCTGGGCCAGAGCCCCGGGAGGGCGGCCCCCCCCGCCAGCCCACCCGGGAGACCCCCAGCCCCGCCGAGAGCAGGCGTACTCCGGGCCCTCCCGGCAGGCGCAAGCACCGAAGAAGACACCCATCCCTACCGGGGGGCGCCTGGCCTTCCGCCCTGACCCCCAGCCCCTCTCCGGCCGGCAGCCCGCCTCACACGCCGCTCCTGGAAACGCAGGACGGAGCGGTGCAGACCGGGCCGCACAACCAGCCGCCCCGCACCAGTCACCCCGCGAGCACTCACCGGTCGCGCTAACGGCTCCGCCACACGGAGCCTGTCCCCGCCACCACGGCGGCCAGCGGGACCTGGCGCTGCCCCCGGGCGGCGGTGACGGAAGGCGGGGGAACAGGCGGGGAGCTGCCGCTGTTCTCCGCTCGGCTCCGCCGCACCGGGCCCGACGCGGCCGCTCCGGAGTCACGTGCCCGGCGCCCCGCTCACGCGAAACCGCCCATTGGCCGAAGCTGCGATCTCCGAGGCAGTAGGGACGCTTAACCAAGCCGGTAACCCCTGGTTACCGCCAACGGGCGCCGGGAAGGGACAAACTTGCCGGCCGCAGCAGAGCGCGAATACAAAGCAGCACCGACACCCGCGCGGAGAGGCGGGGGACGGCAGGCCCGCGCCTAACCAATAGGAGCGGGCGGCTTCCACGGCGCCCGCGGAAGATCAGCCAATCAGCTGTAAGGGGGCGAGGCAGCAACGCCCCCCCCGTCCCTGCAACCCCCGCCCCAGAGTGAACAACGGCGCGAGCCTACAGTAACGCCCGGTGCCGGGTGGGCGCTGAGGGCCCCGCACGGGCGGGAGAGGGGCCGAGTGGGGCCCTCCTTTGGTTGGTGGCCCCCCCTGCTGGCAGTGCGCGGCGGGAGCCGCTCCGGGGGAGGATGCCCGCGGACCCTCGCGTTCCCCGCTGCCGCCGCCGTCCCCGGGGGTGCCCCTCAGCCCGTGTCGAGCCTCCTGCAGCACTGCCCTCCGCGCTCTGCTGACGCTTCCGCAGGGCAACTCTGTCCGGACAGGGCCCAGCCTCCCCCCCGCCCCGCTGCCCCTCCCTCCCGCCCCCAGAGAGCTCGCCCGG
This sequence comes from Calidris pugnax, assembly GCF_001431845.1. NCBI lineage: Eukaryota > Metazoa > Chordata > Aves > Charadriiformes > Scolopacidae > Calidris > Calidris pugnax. Next base: position 8,840,085 of record NW_015090885.1, read on the forward strand.
CCCCGCCGCGCAGAGGAGGCGCAGCACAGTCACGGCGCCGTGCCCGGTCCCGGCCGCCTCCCCGGCCCGGTAGAGATGAGGCCGCGGGGCAGGCGATGCCTCCCGCTGCTGGCGGGCCTGGCGGTGGCCATCGCGCTCGCGGAGGCCGCGACCTGTGAGTGAGGCGAGGAGGGGAGGGGAGGAGGGAGGTGGGCAAGCAGGGCCGGGGTGCGCGGGCCGATGTCCGTTAGCGCCCCTCACTCTCCAGACCACTCGGCGCCGGGGGACGCCTCGGGGCCGGGGGCGAGGTGCCGAGCGGGAGAGCGGCGCCGTCCCTCGTGGGAGTGGGGACGGGGGTGCCGCAGGGGGCCGCCTCAACAGCCAGGCAAGGGGCGGCCCTCCCCGCTGGCCCGGTGCATCGCCTCTTCCCTTCCCGGGTAGGTGCCGCCCGGCCGGCGCGACTGGATCCCTCGGGTTTGGCTGCTTTCTGGCAGCCAGCCGTCACTCGTGGGGCAGCGGAGTTTGGGGTCTGGTCGCGGGTCGGAAGCCGTTTGCGGCCGAAAAAGCCGCTCTGGCAGCTCAGGGGAAAGCGTGCCTTGGAATAGTGTTTGATTTCGTTATCGGAGGGCTGGAGCACCGCTCCTGCGAAGACAGGCTGAGAGAGTTTGAGTTCAGCCTGGAGAAGGCTCCAGGGTGACCTTATAGCGGGCTTTCTAGTGTCTGAAGGTTGTACAAGAAAGCTGTACAAAGTACAAAGTACGAGAAATGCAGAGAGGGACATTTTACAAAAGCCTGTAGTGATAGGACAAGGGGTAACGGCCTCAAACTGGAAGAGGATATACTTGGATCAGATATTGGGAAGAAATTATTTACTACGTGGGTGGTGAGGCACTGGAACAGATTGTCCAGAAATGATGTGGATGCCCCATCCCTGAAAGTATTCAAGACCAGGCTGAACGGAGCTTTGAGCAACCAGGTCTAGTGAGAGGTGGCAGGGGGGTTGGAACTTGGTAATCTTCAAGGTCCCTTCCAACCCAAACTATTCTATGATTTGCTTAGAAGAAAAATACTCGATAGATCATGGTCTCGGGAGAGTGGCATTATGGTGGAGTCTGGGCAAGCAGCCCAGACTCTCTTGGTAAGTTCAGACCTATTAGCCTAGGTAATAACTACTTGCTGTCACAAATAAATACAAAAAATCAAAGCTTAGGTCTTCCACACTACAGTTTATGAGCATAGTACTAAAAGAAGACAATGTGTTTCTGGCATAAGGAGAACTGCAGCTCTAAGCCAGTTTCTGACGTCTTTTACTAATGATTAAACAGGTAGAAGAAAAAACTAATGTTTACTATTCAGACTTCTGTTTGAATGCTAGGGATTCTGACTGAAAGGAACTGTATGGAAAGATGAAAGTTCATTTTATAACATTTTTGAACAGGTCCTAAAAATAAATTGTCTAATAAATATTTCATAATGTTTGTTTCTTCTGTTTTCATCACATTTTCTGTTCCATTTATCTTCCCCACTGCATACCTTGTCAGTCTTCTCTTTTATGAACAGTGGGAAATTAGAAGTTGTTCTACTCATGTAAAATGTCTCTGGTCCATGTAGTCTGGTTTCCTATCCCTGGGATCCAGGGATTTCTGGAGTGGGGGGAAAAAACAAAACAAAACAAAAAAAACCCCAGAAAGATCTTCATAATGCAGCTTATACCATTTAATAATCATAAAGGAAAGTTGTCTCTCTGTTGGTCTTAGTGCAGCTGCATTTGGTCCAACATCCAGTGGTCCAACACATTTTGGATAAGATGGAGAAGGAACAGGCAAACATTAGCAGTTGGTTGGCTTTATTTTGTTGTTAAGCATAAAGCTTATGTCACTGATGAGCATTTTGGGAGACTCTGGTCACTGGAATTATGGAGCTGATTGCGATACAACAGCTGTACAAACAAGATGATGTCACTTTCTACAGTGGCGTTCACAAGTCCTTTTTATTCAATTTATCGGATCTTCTGAGATTCCAGGAGAGAGTACTAGTAGACTACAACTGCTTTCCACAACTGGGGCATTAGGTAAGCAGCTCTAAGCTACATTTAACTAGCCCATTTAAGACAGGTTTACAGTTGTATCTGCACTACAAAACAGTTGTAAGAAACCATTGAATCTCATCCTTTCCCCACATTGTTTCTTTTTCAGTAGCATTACTTCTAAACAGATGCTTGATAAGTAATCACTACACAGCATCTGTACAACACTTACTGAAATCATAAGGCTATTTAATTCCATAAGGCTTCAAAAGAACCAAACGAAATACGTTCATGAAGTTCATTAAAGGTTAACTATTGGTTTGGCAGGACCAGAAGTGGGCTGGAGTTTCCTGTAATCAAACTGGCAGGAGAAGCAGTCAGGGTTTTATTTTTTTTTTAATAGAGGTCCTATCATAATCTTTGTAAGGAAAAAACAGTTGAATAAACACACTGCTAATTCTGTGCATGGAAATTGAAATATTTGCAATAAAAATATGGAATTTACGTTGAGTTACATGTTCTATCTAAGCTCAGAAGTCATAGGAAATCAGCTTAGGAGAAGACTGATCTGCTGTGATGTAGGGGAAAAGACCTGTTTCCATTACTCCACTGTACTGAAAACATGAGGTAGTAGTGTTATAGTTGCTGTAATGTCCTTAAGAACATTGCATGCACTTGAAATTTTCTTGTCCTGTGTTCACTGAAAAACTGTGTCAAAATGAGAATGATGTAGCTAAAGGTCAAAACAAGTTTGTTTAAAGTTAGTTATGAATTAGGCCTCATCTACACCACAGAGCCTCTGCCCCGAAGCTATGTCAGCATGCTTGCGCTGGTAGAAGTCTCCAACGTAAACAAAATCAGCATTTTGTATTTTATTTTAGTATTTTGTTGTTACTCCTCTTGCCTCAGAACAGATGGACTTTCTGCATCCTCCATGTTAGCCTGGTTTTATGTGATGACAAATACAACCATTTAACCAAATTAATTAAAATGACACTGCTAGAAACAGTTGGTGCTAAATACATTATCAAAATGTTTTTCAGGGTATGTTTCCAGTGCGGTCAGGGCTCAGAAAAGCTCTTGTGAGGCCCTTCTTGTCCTGTGGCTTGCTGGCCAGTATCCCAGCAGATAGGGCTTGTGGATTGAGAAGAAAGGTCTAGGAGATCCATGGCTGCAGCAGCCTCCAATTTAGTGCTCCTCATAACTGTTGTATGAAGGATACGTAACAACCAGAGAATCCAAATCCAGCTCTTCAGAAGTGTTGTTAAGAGCCCTTGAGAAGTACTTATGATATACCTTAAGATTTGTGAAAGTGGGAGAAGGTAGAAGATGAAAGCAGGCTTGAATCGTTTCCTTTGTGCCAAGAATTTCTGGAAGCAGGGACCCAGAAAGTAGGACTTTTCTTTCTCTGAAAGTTTTCTTGAGATTCAGCCTTCACCTTGCAGGGTTCTTTCCATTTTTCAGTAAGATCAGCATGCATATAAGAAGAACTGAATCCTCAAATACTGGCCTGTCGCCTGCTCGTATATTTCATAGTGAGGAAGGGCACAAGCTGATTTCTCCTCTTTGCATTTCCAAGCAACTGCTGGTTGCTCTCTGAGGTAAACGCATGCTTCAAAACTTCAGAGATATGCTGTAGCAGGGTCCACCTTATACTCAGGAAATCTTACCTATCGCCTTAACAGAAAGATGGGTCTTGGCAGAATTAAAGCAAGTAGACCAATTTCAAGTGATAAGCTTATCCTCACCAAATAAATTTAGGATGCTGTAACAGAAAGGTTTCTTCAGATCATTATCCAATGTTGCAGTGCTTCAGAGTGCTTCAGTTGTGTTTCCCATCACTTGATAGAGACCTTAGTAAAGTGTTTAGGATAGTATGGTTTTAGTTATATCTGTCATTTGAAAGCTATCCTTGCTTCAAGTTCTGGGCTTCATTAACTGCTCTTTCTAATAAGCCTTTTAAGTTTTTTCTTTCCTATTAGCACACAGATCTTGGGAGGCTCTTCTCTGACACTTGCCTGCTGGCACGCCTCATAAAGGCACTCTGGGTTTCAGGTATTTTGCACTCATAAACAGTACTGAATTGACCGTGTCTACTTGAATTGATCTTCTTGGTAGACTAGTGATGAATATGTATGTACACTGTATATGGTTTGCAGTGCAGGTGTCATCACCCTCACACAGTTGTGCTAGTCTGAAAGGTTAAGTTGTGCAAAGGCTGATGAAAGAAGGGCAGGTGTAGAAGTGTGGTGCTGTCTAGTTAACATACGTCAGCCATGCTCTTTAACCCTATGAGCTGGACTTTTTCCAATTATGCTCATCCATTTTTAATCTTAATCACAAGGTATGTCCAAAAATTAAACTAATGAAGCAGTCTAATTTAGTTGCTGTTCCTGTACAAAGAACATCTAAGCAGACATCTTTCATTTTTAGTATAATTTCTCAACTCACTTACTTGTTTACCATTTGCGTAAATGACAATAACAAGATACATCAAAATCAAGTAATGACACGTAATATGATAGGACAACAGGAAATGGCCTCAAGTTGCACCAGGGGAGGTTTGGGTTAAATATTAGGAAAAATTTTTACACTGAAGGGTTATCAAGCATTGGAGTGGGCTGCCCCAGGAGGTTGTTGAGTCACCATCCCTGGAGGTATTTAAAAGATGGGTAGACAAAGTCCTTAGTGACATGGTTTAGTGATGTTTTTTTGTCAGTGTTAGGTTGATGGTTGGACTAGATGATGTGAAAGGTCCCTTCCAACCTAGACAAATCTATAATTCTATGATAACATGACAGATCTGAAGTATAAAAGTTAGCTAGGATTGTACCAATCTTAGTAAATTGTGAATGTGTTTGCAGGTTGTCTGCCTTGATATTTCTCAGGATATCATTCTCACCTTTTACTTGGTCTTGTTCCTTACAGCTCTGAAAAATAAAATGACATTTATATTAATTACATATAACAGGTAGCCTGATTTTATAAGACACATTTTTGGTGTCTCAGAAGGTAAGTAGAATCCGAATATAAAAGGCTTCATAGCATTTTTCCACTTACTCGTCACATATCTCACTTTAGAATATCTACAGATAAAAAAATCTTGTCCAGAATAGGACATTTAAATTATGCTTCAAGCATAGCACTGCACAAAGGTTTTTTTGGTGACTTGGGGTTTTTTTTGGTCAGAAACAGCTACCCACATACAGAAAACAGAATCCTAGAATTTCTTGTCCACATTTTCCAAAATGATTGCAAACAGCAACTCCTGATTAACCATTTAATTCAGATTTTTGTGTTAGATTCTCATGTTTGTTCGGTGCATACAGTGCTCTTCAACTGTTAAAAAAAAAAAAAAATAACAACAGAGCTCCTTTGTTTCTACAAAGTTTTATCTCAGCAGTATGCCTCTCAGTTCCTGGTGAGGAAACGTCGAGCAAATTCTTTTATGGAAGAAAGTAAGAAGGGAAATTTAGAAAGAGAGTGCATTGAAGAATTATGCAATAAGGAAGAAGCCAGGGAAATCTTTGAAAATAATCCTGAAACTGTAAGTATCTGATAAATATCTATGAGATTGATAGCAGTTTTTTGCAGAGGAAAAGCTAGAATTACATAGAATTCACACTGCAAAGCTAAAAAGAAAAAACCTGCCATGCAGCCCACAAACTCTTTTGTGTATAGGACCTGCACAATTAATAATGAAGACTGTATAAGCAAAGAGAATAGTTGAGTAGGTATTATTTTAATTTCCAGTACGGATCACCAGTTTTAGACCACTGTTATCTGCTAGCATTCCATTTGGGAAAACTCTGTTGGCTTCAATTAAAGTTTTACACAGAGGATACATGGTAGTGAAGCCCTTTTAATAAAGGGATTGGATATATCACTGCGAGCTTTTTTTCCTAGTGGGGAGAGCTCTGTTCCTCAGTTCATTCCCACTGCACACTGTTTAGTATTAGGTATGTTTTATTCAGTTTTGTACTATAAAAGCATTATTACAAAATATATGTGGTCAAAATTAATTCTTGTTTTACAAACTTTGTCAAGTCTATATTCTGTCTTTGGTAACATTGCACGTATTTGGATATACTGATAGTAACATAAAATAGTTTTAGTAATCAATAATTGGTTATTCTTAACAATTTCTGTTTTAGTAACAGTTTTCACTTTGTTTGGTATGAATTGCATGTGAGATGTTCAACGTATTCCAGGGGGCTTTATTTATTTTAGGTTAAAAAAGGGAAATAAAGGAGGCTGTTCTGCATCCAATAACAACATTGGGCAGGATCCTCCCATTTAAAGGGACAATTTTCTAAGTAATATTGACATTCAATTCATTTTCATTGCCTTCATTTTGAAAGCGTCCAGTTTAGTGCAGCATCTTAATCTCTCCACTGAGTCTTGTGTTTCTTAGTCTGGTGTCTTAGCCTAAAGAATAAACATATAGAAAACTTGGTCTATAATCCATGAGTCAGAGTGACTTTCTCTTTTTTTGCTTCTTTTGTAGTTATAATACCATATATTTTAGAATGTATTCAGTGATAGAATTATAGCAAAATGTATGTACCTCAAATTTTTCTTACTCTTTATTTTTCTTTTCTTTCTGCAGGAGTATTTTTATCCTAAGTATTTAAGTAAGTATAAAAATTATGAACAACTCTGTTATATCATTTGCTGGTTGTCTTATTTGGATAATACTAGGTTAGTTATTCTGCCCGTAGCGCTTGAATGATTTCTGTGATGGTTGTAATGCATAGCAGCTCCTAGGCAGTTGTGTGTACTTAGATCCTAGCAGAGGCACTCAGAAGGCTGGTATGTGATCAGCTGTCCTTAATATGCCCAGACAAGTTTTCTGATTCAAGCTGTGAGAACAGACTCTTTGAAGGTGCCGTGTGTAAACTGTTGTAATTTTACTCTAAATAAGTGTTTGTATCATAAGCACATTGTGTGGGTTTGCATTTGCAGGCTGCCTTGCCTCCCATCGAGCAGGGATTTTCAGGGTTACTGCAGTTACTCCAGATTCTCCAGCTGACCTGAGGGCTTGTGTCAATGGTAAGTGCTGCTGTGAGGTACTTTACCTAATGCACTCAGATCCGAGAACACACCCACGTACATGGCTTGAAAGCAGTTCACATAGGCAGAAAGAGAGACAAATCTCCATTTAATTCAGGCAAACTCGATAATCTGGAACAGAAATTGACAAAAAAAAAATATTAGGTGGGACCAAGCATTTTCAGGATAAGTGTGTGACAGCTTTTAACTTTATAAAGCATGCTGGAAAAGATAATTAGGTGCAAAATGGAAGGCAGGATTCCCCCAGAAACAGGAATGTGTCCTACACCAACTCATTGATGTTCTGTAGTATATCCTCTGTGCTCACTATTTCTTTAATAGTTATACCTGACTCTTCGCATCTCAGAAGTCCTGTTCTGTCAGTTAAAGGAAGAGACCATCTTGTTAGTTCTCCTTTGTTCCTCTCTTTGGCCCATAGTTACACTGTAGCCCTTCATGAAGTGAGCAACATTACCAGCTGAAAAATTCAAATATTAGCCACAAGACATAGTCATTGACTCCAGACACAAGAAGGTCACAAAGCATGAAACTTGTGATGTTGCTCAAATATTTTATTTTTTATGCCTATACACTTATAAGTCCAGCATTAATTGTGTTTTCTTTAGTAAATTCACAGGAAGCAATCTGTACCACATTCCCTACTTGTTGCAGTTGAAACATCTCTCTAAACTTCTTAAACCTTTACAGCCAGGTTGCATCACAGTTAGTTTGAACAGGGATACTTATCCTTAACCATCTGATGCTATTCTAGCAACGGAAGGCAAAAGAATCCTTAGTAATTACACTGCATATGGTCATGGATGAACATATTTTCCAGATCACTTGGCCAACGTGACTGCTGTCACAAACTAAAATGTACTCCCATTCATATCACTCTTTCTCACTCTCATTAGAGGTCCTGGGAGGAGAGGATTTAGCAGAGTTGTATGAATGTGCAGTGTTCCTGTATTACCCAATGAAAACAATTAGTTTACTTGATAGCCATTGTATTTCTCCATCTGGGTTCATATTATAAAATCAAATTAAGTAAACTGTTACTGTTGGTCAGTCACCAGGATAAAGGAGAAGTAGAGAGTATGCATAAAATTTTCAAGTGTTTCTAAGGCTTAAGTGTTCAGCAAAATAACAATGCTAACAGAATTCAAAAAATATTTTTTTTCATATTTGTCCAAATTACTTATTTCAGATAACAAATGAATGCACACTTAAGGACACATATTTCTGGATAAACAATTACAAAAAATTGTGAATAAATTGACTTTTTAATCCCGATCTCAGAAGGGAAAGGAAAATTTTCACAGGAATAGAAGGCCCTTTTTCATACTTTTCTAATCCAAGCAGTTATCTAAGTTGCATCTTTAAGTCTCTAAACATCCATATCCTGTAAATCTGTGTTCTTAATTGCTTTTGAAAATAAGCACTTTAAAAATTCCTGAATTTACCTCTGTACAGCTCACCATGATTCATCTCATGGATACCAGAGCCTCTGAGTGGCAGATACAGGTACCACTGTACACTTCTTGCCACCTATCCTTTCTATTGCAGGCTGAATATATCTTCCAACATTTAGTTGTTGTCACACATGTTGATCAAAAAAGCATTTCTGGGTAGTAGGTCAGAAGGTACCCTGAACTGGGAAAAGAGGAACACCAGGCCTGCTTTTGGAACAAATAGATGCTACGTTACTGTTCCTGCAGTGACATCTTAATCATTCATCTGTGGATGTAACCTCCGTGTCTATCCAATTCTATCCATCTGCCTTGTCTTCTCTAGTGTATTTTACCAGTTCTTCTTTTTTCATTCATTAGTTTCCTCAATTTTCTTGCCCCTTATATCCTTATTTCACCTTATTCTATCTACTTGTGTTTCACACTGCCAACCCAATCCATCTTGTCTCAGTTCGGACTGTCACAAGCCATCACAGCCTTTTGCTGAAAAACATTTACAATCAAGTTTATTCCCCAGTTGCACACTCTGAGGGTAACTCCAGTGAACGTATATAACTTATGAAATACTTTGTTCATGCCAAGCTTATACCACACTTGTTTCTGGACCTACAAAGCCACAAAAAAGAAATGTAGGGAGCTGTAGAACTTACATTTGGAAATTGCTGTGAAGGATCCATACATAAACCCCATTCTTTTTATTTCTTCTGCACAATTTCTTCTGTCAGTCTTCATCTACAACTGGAGTCCTTTGGTATGCAATATGAATATTACTTGACATGCAGCACCTATTCTAGAGGTGTTCTATAGTTTTGGAGCTTGGCTGGCCTCTGGGCTTTTGAATTTACTTGCATCTGAGCTAACTTAGAAACAGATTTAATTGACAAATATACTAAACATAGATTTTGTTAAACTTTCCTAGTCACAGAAAGCTGAACTTGTAAGAAATGTTGAAGAAATCTGGTGAGGCCTTAGGTACAGAATCATAACAAGTTTCAGTATTCAGGAACATTGCCTTTCATTGCACTTTTTAAAATCTGAACACCACAAAATCCTTTCTTCTTTTCATTCTGCTATCTGTTCTTTTTAGGACACTGCCTTTTTTTTGTTGTTGTTTTTGTTTGTTTGGTTGGTTGGTGTTTTTTTTTTTTTTTTTTCCAAAAACATGCCTCAGAATGACATTCCAGAGATTTACAAGAACATAACATTAAACTGGAAACAATATATTTATGTTTGGAAGCCTGCAGAAAAATAACCCATAAAGCTACCAGCATATTCATAAGACACAAATAGAATGATGTATTATTTGGGAGGTGGATGTAAAATTATAAAAATGGTGGGAAGAGTTAAAAGAGCTTTATGTATTTTGGTTAGAGCAAAACAGACAGTGAATTCTATGTTCTCAGCACCAGTCTGTGTATTTTGAGCCTCGATTTCTGAGGTCTTGCCAGCATGAATATAGAGTCTTCAGTCACTCTTTATGATCCAAATTTGTCATTGAAGTTAAAAAGTGACTGTGTTAGACACTGATGTATCCACTCGACCTACAGGACCTGGACAGCCAAGGCAACCTGAGGTGTTAGTTTCTCTGTAAACGTGACCCTCCTTGAACAGGGAAATTGATCTCTGTAATCCTGAATTCTTGGTATTGTTGAAACTTTGGTATTTCTAGTGAAATTTGTGGTAGCGTGATGGGACAGAGAACTGTTCTTTAAAAGGTGAAATACGTCCTTAAAATGTAATGGAAATAGTATCAAGTCTGTGTTTGGTCACATCTTGAAGAGATTAACATGGCTTAGTGAGTCATTTGTTTTCTAGTTTTCTTTCTGACAAAGAAAAAGTACTGGTGGCTTTGTTTTTTCTCACTCATTTGCAAATTCTTGCTGACAGAATTAGCAGCAAGATGGCTGTAGGGTACTTGGTGTTACATGTCAAGCTTTTTCCTATTTCATAAAAGATGAAGGGCATCTGTGGGAAGAGAAGGAAGACTAAACTGGTACTTATGGAAAAATAACCCCAAATAACAACTATTTCCAATGTTTGCATCCCACAGAAATTTCAAACCAGTGTAGCCCTCTGCCGTGCCATAAAGACGGATATAAGGATTGCATAGATGGACAAGCCAAATACACGTGTGTCTGTAAACCAGGATGGCAAGGAGAGAAATGTGAAGAAGGTATAGTCTCTCATCTCATCATGATGTTAGTTCTCAGGGACACTAATATTGAATAGTAGCAGATCTTTAAGTATACCAACACGGTCAATGAATGTCTTCCCCTAAGCAGAGATTTTTATTTTGTTTTCCTCCAGATATAAATGAATGTGAAGACTTGAATGGAGGTTGTAGCCAACGCTGTTCTAATTTACCTGGAAGCTACCGTTGTTTATGTGAAGATGGTTACTTCATGCATTCAAATAAACGGGATTGCGGAGGTAGGAAGTGAGACTTAAGGAGGACATCACTACATGACAATACACTGCCTGTTTACTAGAGAGGAAAGATTTTAGTTCAGTAGTTCCCTAAATGCTCGAAGTCAGCAGAAGCTTGCATTGCCTCTGAAAGATGCAGTCCTGCTTCAACCTGGCTACTCATTCCACCTTAGTCTTAAAGCACTGCAAACATTTGTGCAACTGTATAGTGAACCAGATCAAGGAACCAAGGTAACTTAAAACTGATTCAGGAAAAAAGAAAAACAAAAAGAAAAAGAACAGAAGAAAAAGAAAAGAGACTATATATTAGATTCTGCTTCCTTACTAGAGCTCTGTAAAGATTGTTTTGTTCACTAACCAATTCCACGTACCCTTTAAGCATACTGAAACAAGAATCTAGAGTGGTGTGACCAGCTAACAGTGTTACCATAGAAATCTTGTCTAGTAAACACTGGTTTAGGCTGAATCACTCCTAATTAGTGATGCTGCTCTTTGGGGAGTTTGAAGTTCATTGGAGAAGAAACTATTAATGAATCTGAAAATGCTCTTAATGGAGAGAAAGATTTGTCTTTTACTCACCCAGCGAAATTTTTTTTCTGTATACTCTTGTGTCTGTTATTATTAGCCATGACCTGCTGCTCTTTTGGGAGTTTGAAGTTCATTGGAGAAGAAACTATTAATGAATCTGAAAATGCTCTTAATGGAGAGAAAGATTTGTCTTTTACTCACCCAGCGAAATTTTTTTTCTGTATACTCTTGTGTCTGTTATTATTAGCCATGACCTGTCTCTCATTCCATTCCAGATAAAGACTATGTATTAACATAATTAGCAATTCTTACTGCATAGTTCAAAAACAATAGAACCTCATTGCATTTTAGTGTCATATATTTTATTGCTGAACTATACCAACAGTTTTGCCTAATTCTATAAGAGACCAGACTTGAGGGCCACCTCCTGCTGTAATTTCTTTTAGGGTTTTTTTGGGAGTTTGTTTTGGTTTTTTGTTTGGGGTTGTTTGGTCTTTTTTTGGTGAATGAATGCTTTCCAGAGAAATTCCAGAAGAACAGAAGATTGCTGTTTTGTCAAAAAGGGCAAGAAGATACGTTGGTTAGAATCTCTGTAATTCTTGGAAAGATACTGGAAAAGTTGATTAAAAAAATAATCAAAGACAAAAATACACCAATATACCATAGTACCTAGAGTACCTAGTTTGGTCATTTGATAAACTGGATGTAGATGTTTCATTACATCCAGCTACAAAGTTATACACCTACCAGTTTGGAGTACACAGGGTACCGGTAGAAAAGCAGGCTGAATTCAGGACAGCTTTGACTTGGAAAATGTTTTGGGAATCCTAGCAAGCCAGTGGCAGAATCTGTTCTCTCTGTGCAGCACCATTTCCACAACTACTACAAACAACAGATAAAACTAGAATGATGCCTGCACATACAAATGGGAATTGAAGTACTACCAGGGATCTGATATTTTTCTGCCTACAAGACGTTTAGTAAGATTGATACTATATGCTGCATGCAGTTGTCACATCTGCATTTTGAAAATGACATTGAAAAATTGGAAACAACGCAGAAGATAGACACCAAAATGGTTTGAGGGATGGAGACACAGTGAGGGACTTGAACACCTGTCAGAATTGCCAATTAAAAGACAATGAATTGATCCAAGCATGTAAGAAACTCTGATAGGATTATCTCTTGTCTTTCTGGTTGTCTTTTTATAAGATAGGATTTTATCATACAGTTTAGCTTATAGGAAATCTGCAGACTGTTTCTCTCTCTGCCTTCCTGGACATGCATCCCTTTTCATGTTATTCATAGAACACATGAGAGAATGAGAAAGGCAGACGGGCGGAGAATTAGTTTTTCACTGAGGACGTGGCAGAAGTGCTTTTTAGAGACCTCTGGAAATCTTTATGGCTATAGCTATAGTCTCAGTTTACACAGCTTTGTAAAGAGCTAAGAAAAGTGGTATGTGAGAGAACAACTTGTTTTCAATAACTTGTTTGTATTTCTAGACATAAATGAATGTGTGTTACATCCAAATATCTGTGGGACAGCCATCTGTAAGAACACCCTGGGGAAATATGAATGTGAATGTCCCGAAGGCTACGCATATAATTCATCTTCCAAGAACTGTGAAGGTAGGTCTTCCCCTTGCCCCTGCCTTTTCTCTTTCTTTTCCTTTTTTTTTTGTTGTTGTTTTTAATCCGCTGCTATACCAAACTTTCAGAGGCTCTGTCAGGCTATATTACACGTAGTGTATAGCATTACAATGACTTACTCCCAGCTGTTGGAAGGTTTTACAGTATGCTCCTCTGTCCTACTGTATGCCGTATAGCTTCCTCAGTTCATGGGAGCTCTCCTTTCCTACTGCAGAGGACTTTCTGTCCAAGTTGTCTAATCAGTTAGTATGTTTCTTTCAGATAACTTGGAGCAATGTGTTGAGGATCCAGATGTTAGCTAATTACAGTTATGAGGATCAATCAGTTTAATATATACCCCTAACTCAAAACAAGTTATAGCAAAAGCAATTAAAAGTAGATATATGGCAATTCCAAAATGGGCGAGACAGTTAAAAAGATTTATAAAGATACGGTCCTCAGAAATGAAAGCTGTCCTTAATCAAGTTGCCTCAAAGAACTAAAAAGCTTGTCTTCATCCATCTGATAGGCTGTTTAGGTGTTTATTTAGCCCTCATGGCCAGGGGCTCTGTCTCTGTCCTTTATATGTCCTTAGATCTCAGATACTGGAAATAGCTTTTCACTGAGGTAGTTGAATTTCATTTAAAATAATATTCAAGTGTCTAATCCTTCCTCGGGGTAACTACTCATGCTAAAAGTAACAGCATTAGAATCAACTGATCTCCATTCTAGGCTGGAAACAACAGCATTACAGTTGTATAAAAGATTTTGTATGAAGACCCCACATTTAAAATAAAAAACATTCCTATTATCCAGAAATGAAGCTATGAAAAAAGAAACTGCACCAAAAGAATCTTTCCTCAGGACTATTCTTTTCTGAAATGAAAATCTGGAAGAAAGAATTTCTAGCCAAAGTTCAGCAACAATTATAGCAAAGTTGAAAAGTACCGATAGCTAGCAGTAAAGCAACAAGAAGCCATTCATACACAGACTTTCATAAAATAACTTTCTTGAGTATTGAAAGTATTTACATTATTGTACTAGAAGGAATTTTATTTCTATCTACTTGTTAAAGTTTCTATTTACTACACACATCAGAAATTAAATTTCAGTTCTAGAAGAGATATACAAGCTCTCAAAATTTTACCATGAAGGGAAATCTTCTACATTACCAGTTTAAGAAAAATATGTCACTGACTGATTTTTATTTTAAATGCTGCCTTTATGTTATTGCTCAAAAGGACACAAAAGTCGCTTCTTGCTGGCTATGAATCTTTTGCTCCATGGCTTTTCATGCAGCTTTCTTGTGACAAAGCTTTGCAGAGTGGTAGTGATTACATATTCACGTCTGCTTTGTCCAGTTACTATAGGATTAAAATGTTACTGACAATTTTGTGTCCTTGTGTGTACTTAAAGAGAAAAATCTCACAGTAATTAATCTAATTCGCTCTCCTCTTAGTACTTTCTGCATATACACGGTTGTGTTAAATTGAATTTAAGTATTATTTTTCTTCTGAAACATGGATCCAAAAGGTTGCAAGATGAGGACATTAAAGGGAGCAAAGCCTTACCTCCTAGAAGGAGGATTATACTGCTAAGCTTTCAGACCTTGTTGTAACCACATTAAATGAGTCACCAAATCCTGTCTAAGGACAGGATTGTGCAGACTGACAGGAATGTAGCCTTATAGAAATACTAAATGACATTAGCTTTTCATCGTCATATTGCAAGTAGGTGGCCAAATTCAATTATGCTTATTAGAAAAATCAGGTTTACATACATTTATCCACAACTGTCTCTATGATGACAGATACAATTACTGTGGAATAGAAGAGGGTTTTAGGTTTTTCTTCACCCTTTCCTTGGAGAATGTTGCTACAGTTCTTCATCCCCACTTGTTGGGAGGCACTATCAGCGGAAGATATCTGTACAGTCCAGTCTTTGTTTCAAAGAAGACATTCAATTTTAGATACAAAATTTGAGTATCTTCTTCTCACCACCTTTTCAATTTCAAACACCTTGCCAAAAAAAAAAAAGGGTAGTGGGAATGAATAAGTATGCTTATAGCACTAGAGGGGTCTGTAGCAGTCAATATTAAGGAGGCAAACCAAGCTGAACGCATATTTTAAAGAATGACCTAAGTTGTGGCAAGTCTTTCCTCATATTCCTTCTCTGAAGGGGGACCATCTCTTGAAGTGACTGAACTAGTTAAACAGCACCAAGTATGTCTGTATTTCAGGTATTAGTTCCTTCCTAGCACATAGTCCGAAAGTTTGAGACAAAATACTAGGATTTCCCCTTCCCCCATGAATTGGTTAACACACAAAACACTGCTGCCACATTTGTGCACTGGGAAAATAACTCTTTTTCCCTAGGATTATACAGAGTAGCTCCCTTCTAGGACATGATATGCAGCTCCTTGGTGGCTGATTTTATCATATTTTAGCAGCTTATCCAAAGCAAGCTATTTTAGTGTTCCACTGAAACAGCTGTATGAACCTAGGATGCTGCTCAGATTCATGTGTTTGTGTGAATAGCTTCTACTGACTGTTTTATGATGTGGTACTGACATTTGGACAGATCTGCAGGAAGCTTTTGAAATTACTTAGACATGCAAAGATGCTGACTACAACTTGGAAGACCAAAAAAAAAAAAAAAAAAAAAAAGAGGGAAAATTATTATGACGGCGGAGG
>NW_015090885.1:8855925-8880115 GCF_001431845.1 Calidris pugnax
AAAAAAAAAAAAAAAAAAAAAAAGGCAGGATAATTATAGCATAAATGATTAAAACAAACTTTAAAAAAAAAAAACAAAACACCTTGGTACCCTCCAGCCTGTGCATGTGAGCATTTTAGTAGCAGGACAATTAGCTCTGCACCAGGAGATGCTGCCATTAGGACTGAGCAGGGATTCCAGAACATCTGCTGGGGAAGGAAACTTCATACCTATCCAAGAAGTTGCCTGTCCTTCTGCTCTACGGTACAGTCTGGAGGGAGATCTTACCCTTGAGCAGAAGGTTCATTTTGGGTAATGGAAATTTACACCCCTGCAAGACTGGTGCAAGTCTCCAAGTAATTGATTTAATGATAAAAATTCATCTATCAAACTGTGTGATAAGCTTTCAGATTGCCAGTCACCAATTATTAGGAAGTGACTTTCACAGCAGAATCCCTTTCACCAAGTTGAGCTTGCAATCTACTGGGTTAGTCAACGCCTATCAAGACCATAAACAATGTAATGATTTTGAAATGGAAAGGAGTATGCATGCCAAACGAAAGAGTAAGAGGTACTCTTGTAGCTGGAGGAAATGGAGGGGTCAATCAGTTGCACATATGCATCAGCAAAGTATTTCTTAACAGCTGCCCAAATGCTGCCACGGGACTAATGTGCAAGCATTATCTACAAAGCATATGGAAAGAAGCTTGAATAAGACTCCAAAATATGCACTTAGATGTTGCAACCCAACCTTGTATCTTACTCCCCTAAGTAGGGCTGCTGATGACAGAGATGAAATAAGAATTTAACTATGAGTAGAGGGTTGGTAATTTACAGTTGCAGGTGTCTGTACATGTGTGCATATATATATATATATATATGTGCAGAGTATCATTTTTTAATAGGACAGCTTTCTCAAGTCTCAGCAAAGATAAAACTCTAAACACAAACATTCATCTCTGAAGAGATTGATTGTGACAGTCGTGATTTAATATATATGCTCATTATTTAAAACTAATTCAAGTCAGAGGATGCAAAACAGAAAACTTTTGCAAAATGTCAGATCAACTTGAATAAACATTCAGTACTGTATTTATATGTTAACAATTCCTTTTACTCACTTAGCTGACATTTTGGATGGATGAACCACTTGAAGGAGTAGAGAGAAGCAGAATTTCTTATGTAACCGTTTCTGCAGCTACATACCTAACACCAGTTAGAACTTGAACAATCCAAAAAGCCAGTCATCAACTCTCCAGTTAGATTTTAGGACCTGTCTTCCAATACATATCAAGCCGTTCCCCAAAACGGGAAAACATTCTGGCAACAGTTGCTGGTCAAAAGTCTTCCACATGTCTTTATGACCCAGTGTATCCTCAGAGAACCCTCCCCGGGCAGGCAGTGGAAGTGTGCACAGAGCAGTTGATTTGAGCTCACTGTTTGTAGAGGTACCATGATCTTAATGCAGAGAACTTCCATCTTATTTCCTTTCCTATGCCTCAAGCCCTGGAAGGAGAGAGCGCTCTTCTAACGAAATTGAAGCAAGGAGGTGGTGGAGCTGGCTGTAGAGTGTTAGTGCCACATTGGCACAGCATAAATATTCTACAGCTCCTGTTTTGCATCCCATGCCTTCCAGTAGAATGCCCAAGACACTTGATAGGCTTCTAGTGTGCAGTGCAATCATTCTTAAATTTGCTAAGCTAGCTCAAATTGGCATTGAAAACTCTTTCCCAAAAGAGGAGGAGGAAAACCTCACTGTAGTGGAGGAGACGGTTCTCAGCTTGACAGCAGAGATAAGCAGACATTCCAGAGCTAATAGAAATTACTTGGAAGAGTCCCAAGTAGATCATGCAAAGGGTGAACATGACAGTTGGTATCAAATAGATCAGCCTATATAAACGTCCATCCAGCTTCTGAGGATCAGAGGGTAGAATGGGAAGTGGGCAGAAGGAGTTCTAAATCAAGTAAACACAGCAAAAGACTATATTTGAATCCTGTAGCCGATACAGCCCCACATCAGATTGCCATATCAGCAGGAAAACTGACACACTGTGAGGCTGCATCTTGTGCAGAATTTGGCTTTATTAGCTGCAGTTCAAAACAGCAGAGATTTTTCTTCTGATAAGATCATGTACGAGGGAGAGTAAGTCTGAGCACAGACCCCTTGCACTGTAATTTGCAGCAAAGGTGATGAAGGGGAGATATTTTAGCAACAGGGAACTCTTCAGCCAAACATGATACCAGTTTCCTCAATTTATTAATGCATTGTGGGCCATTTAAAAAATGTAGGAACTGCTAGCACTTGGCAATAAAACAGCTTTTCCTTGATCCTTAACTGCAGCAGAAGTAGAACTCAGAATAGCATCCACAAACTGTTAAACGATAGTATCCTGTTTTGGAAGGAGAGTATGCGTGCTCAGTGCAAAGTAACAGTTTCTCCAATAAGGTTTTGAGTTTTTCGTTTTCTTTCTTTGTTTTTGGTTTGGGTTTCTTTTTTTTTTTTTTTCCCCTCTCTCCTCCCCCCCCAAAAAAGTATTTTAATCTTAAAAAACCTAGCATAGTATAAACCACATTTTTTAAAACGTACACGTTAGTACAAAATCATTTATTCCCATTAGAAGTGCCATTTTTTAGAAAACAGGTATTGCAGTTTCCTTAATCTGAGGCCCCAAAATTACCCTCATTAGAGTCTGTTGTCCAGGAGAGATTTTGTTTGTTTTTATATTAGAAATGTAGCAGTTACATTTGCCTTTTACACAGCCTTTCATTTCTAAATTATTTATTGTGTACAGCCTACTAAATAGAAAATGAAGTTCCTTTAATTGGTTTAGCTTATTTGCAGCTGAAATCAAATTGGTCTCCACAAATAGATGCTTTATAAAACGTCATTATTTATGATATCTTTGTATGTTATTTTAAAAGGTATTTTGCCCTGATATTATTTTGGTTTTAAGTGAATAAAGCACGTCCTTTCTCCACATACTTGCCATACTCTTAAGAGTATTAAGTTCTTATGACATCTATAGGGAAAGGAAGCGACTGACCCAGAATGGCATTTATGCCATAAATGGTAGCAATTTATAGAGATCTCTTTCACTAATTCAGCCACCTTACAGCTGAGCTTCTTACTGCCTCACAAATCAGACCAAGCTCTGCACACAAGGCTTCTGTCAGATTACTGGTCTCATACACCCAGTAGGTAATTCTGGATTGTAAATTTTACATGGGAGACATCCATTAGCATTAGTGTAACTGAGCAACAGTCACCTATTGGATTCATGTTGTGCCAGAGAACCCATCTAGTTCATTAATTTATTGTGTTAGTTTTCAGTCTGTGCCACGAATAATCTGAATAAAACTTTCTGTATGCTTCCCTTTCTCCTAGATATTGATGAATGTGCTGAAAACATTTGTGCTCAACTCTGTGTAAACTCTCCAGGAAGTTATAGCTGCTATTGTGATGGCAAGAAAGGGTTCAAGCTCTCTAAGGACATGAAGAATTGTGAGGTAAAACTGCACTATGTAAAATTCCACGTGGAAAATCACAAAGTTGGATATTTCTTGATAACGATAAGTTAGACTAAGGAAAATAGGAAGCTATTTGAGAAGAGGTTGTAGAATTGCTGAGAGACTGCCTAGGACTCTGAGCTGTGGTTTTGCTCACAAAGATGACCCCATAGGGGTTTGTATACCATTCAGTTCATCCGTGCTCATTTACATGAGTCCTGCCTCAAGAAGCTTGCCTGAGCCAGTCATCTTTATTCCCTGCTGCTTCCAGAACAATCCCCAGCTTTCTCCTATCAAACAAATAATTGCTGTTCTGCTTACTCAGAGCCAGAATACTCCATTTGTCCATGTGTTCTAAGGTTTTCCTTAGACTTCTCAAAAATTTTCACTTTCTCAGAATTATTCTGCGCTTTGCCTGTTAAAGTTAAAAAAATGGATTGTTTTCCACAGTTCTCATCTGCTGTAGCTTAAGAAAAACCACCTGGTAGTACTTGCCAATTGAAGAACATCTTGAAGCCAAAATCAGATCATCTTGCTCAGTTTTAAAATTTACACTTCTTAGTAGAAGGTGGTTTGAAACCCTGGAGATTCCCAGTTCAAGGATTTTCTTGCGAGTGGTTCTCTGTGTACTTTGAAGGGTTCAGGCAGGCTGAGACTTGTTATGTGAGGTGAGCTCAGATAACTGCCAGCACAAAACTACCACTAACACAGTATAACAAAATTGGGCTTGAACTGTAGGAACAAGGTCTGATGCAAGTTCTAGCATGTACATATTAAATCCTGCTTGTACTTTCTGAAATATGTGAACAACACTTGCAGTCACATTTCATTTTGCTTATTTATGAAATAGGAAGAGCATCTTCTAGCCTCATTACATGTTATTTTCAATACTGTTGTTCAAAAGTGATTAACTCTACCTGGAAGTTAGATTCAGGCCTTTTAATTGAAAAAAAAATTATCAGCTGAAAATATATGCAGTCCAAAGGCTAGTGACACTAGCAGACATAAAATGAAGTAGCCATAAAATTGAGGATGAACACCTGTACATTTAATGAAATTGCTACATTGTGAATACGTAAGTCAGAGTTTGAGAACTACATTATTAACTTTTACCAAAGTACAGCACATCTTGGGAACAGAAAAGCCCCTTGCACCTCTTCTGGATTGTTCTCTTCTGTAGGACTACTCAACTGCCATCATATAAAAGATAAGCAAGGGGTGTTTTGAGGGATAACTCTAGATCAGAGACTTTTAGACTCCTACTAGTCAATGAGGCAGGTGCTTTAAACCACATTCTAGAAGAGTCTTCCCACCTCTCTCCACATGCAGAGCCTAGTTCCTTGTACCTAGAGGAAATCCAAGTGCTTTACTTTTAAAACAAGACTGTAGGTATTACTTTAAATATAACGTCACAGTTTCAGAAGACAAAGAATCCAACAATGCCTTAGAATGGATACCTGACATTTGTTTACTGAACGTTTTACTAGTTTAAACTTGCACTACACATAAAATAGACATTATTCCTGGATACAAACGTCTATGTTTAAAACTTCAGGTAGATAAATACCTGAAAGAATAAGCACCATTTTTTCCCCCCATCATTGCAACTGCATTCGGCTGTGTTTACTCACATTGATTTTGGCTAGAGAATTACGATTAGTCCCAGTTTTAAAGAGTGTTGTAGCCCTTTCAGTGGCTGCAAATACTTAGAAGTTCTTCTACAGTTTTCCTGAGAATGTAATCTTAAGAGCATCATATCCCGACTAACAGTTCTCAGAAATATTAATTCAGTGCTACTCCAGCAGGAATTGTGATGTTGATTTCATCAACATTCCAGATCTCAAATAGGAGAAGTACATATTCAGGGAACAGCCAGATGGAAGGAAACATTTTCTATTAAAATATTACTTAATCCACTTGTAAATTCTTACTTATTATTCCAGATAAATGATTCTAGTAGTACTAGAGATTGTTCAGCTATGAGTACTTGTAGATTGATACTGCCAAAATAATAAAAAGTTTTTTTTATTTTTTATTAAATCTTCTCAAGACACAGCTCTGGCACCGTTCACTTCTAACAACCGATCAGGTTTAGATTCCAGACAACATTAATAATCGTGTCTGGCAGGACCCTAGTAGGTGGATGTCACAAGTCCCTGGTAAAAGGAAGGTGCCTGATGGAAGATTTGAATTCTTGATTCAAATACTAAATATTAGTTGCAATCCACCAGAACTGTGTTTCAACCTGGATTATCCTCCAACAGCTTAAATAAGTGGACATTTCAAGCAAAAAGAAAAACACAGCCCTTCATTTCTGTATAGGTATTCAAGTTTTAGAAAAGAAAAAAGGAAAAGAAAAGAAAAAAGAAAAGCCCTTGCTTTAGAAAAAGTGACAGGCTAACAGCCAACAATAGTTCATGAAGCAACTCCTATCACAATGCATTAACAGCTTGTTTTATTCTCTACCATTTTCAGTCTGTTACTGCGTGTATCCCACTGAACCTTGAAAAGAATTATGAACTGCTTTACCTGGCAGAGCAATTTACAGGAATTCCTGTTCTGTACTTAAAGTTTAAATTGCCAAATGTCACGAGGTAAGCATTTGCTATTGATAAAAGTATGCATTAAAATTACAGACATTTGTTTCTATTAATTTTCTGAGGGTTTAGAAAGAGTGCATTGCATGCATAAATTATATCACCATCTCCTCACTGGTTAAGATAGCTTTATAAGGAGAATGAATTAACTTGGGTTCCTACATATACTAGCACTTAGAGGAAGCTTGAGTCATTTGAAAGGAGACAGGCAAGAGTAATGTGTCTGGAGTCAGTTTACAGCATCCCTTATTGGTTGTACCGTGTCCTTGAGCCACCTCATCCAAATAGACAGCAGCTCTCTTACATGGCAAAACTAAAAGGTCAGCAAGTATCTTCCAGATACCTCAGAAGCAGGTACCAGCCAGTAGCAGCTGTGTCCCAGCCAGGAAACAGTGCACAGCTAGGGCAAGACGTGCACCACTGGCATTCAGGTGGGATTGTGTCTATGAATAACAGGGTGGGAGCCTGCCAGCCATTTTAGTCCCTGGTCACCACTGCTCTTGGAGGGAGAGGTGTATGGACTGGGAGAAGGAGCTCAAAGAGATGCAGACTTGAATGAGCAAAAGAGGGAGAGGATTGAGGGCAGTAATTTTAACAGGCACTAGGTCCCATTGGTTTGTGGACAAAAGAGCAAAAATATGGGTGCTTTCTTGTGAGAGAAGCTTACTCTTCCCCTGAAGGAGAGAGCAGGGCCTGGGGAAGGCGAGAGGCAGCGATACAGATACAGGAAGGCATTTAGAATTCTCAACACAGAATTCAGATGTTATAGGAAAATAATTACTGTACAGCTTCCAGTTATATATGGGAATGACTTTCATTTGGATGTTGCTGATGCTTCACTTCTGCTCTGGGTAGAAGCTATGACATGCCACACACATACTGCTGAGAAACAAAACCAGGCCAATGCTTCCCCCACCCCCTTGCTTCCTTTCACAGGGTGTTCCAAGGACACCGACAGAGCACAGCACCGTCTGTATGATTTCCTTTACAGCTAATGGTAGTGACCCCTTTATTACTCTTGGATTTCTTCACTGCAGCAGCTGAAATTTCAGTTTTCCTTGACTTACTGACCGAACAATTTGAGGGTAACGGCAGCAGCAGCTGTTGAGCTGGTGATCCCCAGAGCCTCAGAACCTTACAGAAGGACATAAATACTAAGAACTTTTTCCTCTACTGCTATTCCAAGCTGACCGGGCATTAATGCTCTCCTGGAAGACCTTTCTAAGATGATAAATGTTTGAAGCTATCTTAATAGTCTCTGTGTAAATACAGAATAGTTTTTCTGTGGATCTGCACGAGAGACAATGACATCTAGTGGACAAAGAACAAGACTGAAAGCAAAGTAGTGGCTCTTAATTACAGCTCCCTTACTTGTTTATTTTGTTGTCTTCAGCGAATTCTAACTTCCAAATGCTATGTTTTCTCCTTTTATAGTTAATCTATTTAATCTAGCCCAAAAGTTCTAGGAGACAAGGACCATTTTTTGCAATACTTATACTCTCTCTTCCACTGTACAGGTACTATAATGTAAATCATGATTTTGCTACATACATATCTTCGACCACCTGCCAAGATCTAGACAACACATCCTCCAATCAGAGAATGACATATAAAAGGCAGCAGTAATGGAAAAAAAAATGAAAGCAAATTGTATGTTATAATTGTTGTAGGACACTTGTGACACTTGACAACCCTGTTGTACTGAAGCACATCATAGATTGTGTATTTTTTCTGCATCACATCTCCACAAAAAGCGATAGGAATATTACATGTATTTCTTACTCAAGAGGGTGTGATACCCTTCACATGTAAAGCTCATAGCAGATTTGGAGACTGAACCAAAGCTCTTTCAAATCCCAGCTCACAGCATTGATCTCAGAATTGTTCACTGGATTCACATGAACAAGGTTTACATTAGATTCTGCTTTTGACTAATTGTGTGCAAATATCACAACTGCTCAGATAGATATTAACCTTTTTGTAACTCTGTATGAACTTTTTTTACCCTATTAATGAGTTATCCTAGGCTATACAGTATTTCATGTTTCCTGTCTTCTTATTAAGATTCCTTCTTCACAACTCAGATTTACAGCAGAATTTGATTTTCGGACATATGATGCAGAGGGAGTTATACTATATGCAGAATCCCTTGACAATACAGCATGGATCTTGCTTGCTCTACGTGATGGAAAGATTGAAATTCAATTCAAGAATGAATTTGGAACAAAAGTCACCAGTGGAGGCAAAGCCATTAATGATGGACTGTGGCATATAGTAAGCTGGGTTTTCCTCTCTCCTTTCCTTCCTTTAACCCACTATGGAAACATTCTGTCTTGATAAGTAAAATAGGGAGAAACTAAGCAACTATTAAAAAGGCGTAAAATGGTGCCCTCAATCCCAGATTTTAAAAAAATCAGCCAAGAAGTGCACAAGAATGTCTTACACCTGGGAAATCGTGGCACCTGTTTACAATCAAGAAAGAGGTAATTGCCACTAGCTAGCAACATAGGAATTATTCTTTGTACTCATGAAGAACAAAGCAGCAGAATATTAAAAAATGTGATTGCATGGTGAAGTGCATAGTTATTAGATACTTCATTTACAGAGCAAGTTTTACATTTGCTAGACCAGAAATCCACCTTGTTCTTCAAGCTTGCATACCTAAGATGAAAGACCTTGCTCACTTACACTATCTATAAATCACACCAAATTATTGACATCAGTTAGGTTGTTTGTTAGTTTTTGAAGGGGAGCAAGGCAAGCTAGGATTCTACATAGACCTCCTGTTTCAGTTCAGTACAACTTCCTAAAGATTAAAAATGTGCTTTGATGCCTAATAAGAGCAGAAGCAAGCATTGAACCTATTGTATCTATGTCTCATCAGAAGATTCAATCTTCTGCAGCAAGTTTGCAGTGATACGGAGAACTGTATGCCAAATGTGGATTGGATATAGAGCAATTGCAGAAATCTTGCAAGCTCCATAGCACATAAAGCAAACTAATCAGCTGCATGGGTTTTCCCAAGGATAGAATGGGGCTGGAATGGAAGATATCCTCCTTGTGAGCATCCATGGATATGGGCAGTTGTTATGATTCAAGTTTAAATATGCTTTAGATGTTGACTGCATTAAAACTATTTTACAGGTTTAGAAAAACATTAGTAATGTTTCATACAGGCATATGTAACTAGTATTCAAAATATTCTACATGTTTGTGTGTATATGTGTGTAATTTTTTTGTATTTATTTCTAGATATCAGTTGAAGAACTAGAACACAGCATCAGTGTAAAAATAGCTAAAGAAGCTGTGATGAGTATTAACAGCCCAGGAACTCTTTTTAAACAATCACAGGGTTTCTTGGAAACTAAGGTATACATTGCAGGATTACCTCGCAAAGTGGGCAACAGTCTTGTTAAACAGGTAATGTTGATTAATACTGGTCTGTTATTTGCTTGAGTTTTTATTGTTTACTTAGTAGTCAGAGGAAGAAAGAGTGGCATGGAATCCATTCAGAAAATGAAAATCAGATTATTAAACCACTGTTTTGAAAATCAACATGCATGAAGCTTTGTAATCTGTCTTCAGTTAGGTTTCAGTTATAAAACCACAGCATTTACAGTCTAATCTTTCAGGATTCCATAGCCTGTTTCCTTCCATAGCTTTAAGGTTCCCTAAATCACCACCACTTCTGCTGCGAGAGCATTTCAGATTGATTCATATTTTTTGTGCTGGCTTTTGCTAGGCTCTGAATAGGTATGGAATTCACTATGCAGGCAGCACAATGAGCTTTCATTTTTAATAGGTTTTATAACAGCCCAGGCTAGACAAGGCCCACGATTCTTTTAGTCTTCTATCCTCGACAGCTCTGTCTTATGCTGGGGATTAGTACAGTCAAGTTGTTGCAACTCTCTTCTTCTCAGCCCAGGAGCCCTCAGACTAATTGTCAGTCTAAACAGAGGCAAAAAGTAACCGTACAGAAGAGGTTGCACCTTTCCTTTTTTTAAATCTATTTTTGCTCAGAAGTGAAGCAGAGAGAAAAAATATGAAGCAATACAACAACATCCCCTTACCTAATAGAAAGTAATTCCAGAAATTTCTTTGTATTTTGGAGAAGGTGAAACCTCGAACAAGGAACAGTGCTAGTGATCATTGTCTTTCAGCTACAGAAAAGCTGTTCTGACCTAAACAGAAGGACAGCATGAGTGTTAGAAATTGAAGCAATCTATTTTGTACAGATCACTAGCATCAAAATGGGAAATGCTATTAAATCAAAAATACCTTTTGAAGGCTCAGGTACTAAATGCATGCCATTTGTTTTCTCCCAGCATCAGTGCTGTAACCTATATGGCTAGCAAAAATAAGTTGATACGTAAAGTAATGGTTTATTATTAACATTTTTAAAACAACTTTGAATGCAAATATCTAATGCTGTAATTCTTACAGATTAACCCTCGGCTAGATGGATGCATTCGTGCCTGGAACCTGATGAATCAGGGACATTCAGGTGTAAAGGAAGTTATTCAAGAAAAACAAAGCAAACACTGTTTAGTAGCAGTGGAGAGAGGATCCTTCTATCCTGGCACTGGAATGGCAGAGTTTCAGATAAACTATAGTAAGTATTTTTCTGTTTATTTCTGTGTTTTTCGCTGGACTGGTACTGAAACTGATGAATTGTTAAAGAAAAAAAAAAAAAAAAGGAGACACACACAGACTAAACTACATACAAAACTAAACACACCACTGCAATCAGCAATGACTCCTATAACTTGTTACCCCTAAACCCGAGAAGCTGCCCACACCTACTGCTGCCCTTCTATGAGCTGTTGTAGCCCACTTTCTCCTTGCCCATTTGGCTTTGTGTAGGAATATGACCTCACCTCATGTTTTAGGAACACGCAATGGGGAAGAGACACTGGAAGAAAATATAGAAAAGATGACTAATACCTTTTTAAATAGTAATTTTTATATTAGCTTTACTATGAATGCGTCATATGAAATTAAATTTGCACTATCTGCATAGTCACTTTAGGCACCTGCATATATTAATAGTGGAACTGCTTTGAAATATATTAGTGTATGAGAACTGCTAATCTTCTACTTAGTGGCAGCAATTTATGAGTAAATTTTGGGGGGGGGTGGGTGTTAGGTTAAATTTTGAACTGACCTCTAATGAATGTGGCACTTGTTCCACATTATAAATGGAGAAGGTAGCAAAAAAAAGAAGTCCAATAGGCACAGAAGATTAGGGAAGATGCAGGATTAAAGTTTAGGGGGGGGTTGTGGGTTTTCTGGATTACCTTTTTTTTTTTTTTTTTAATTTGATTTTGTTTCACAGTTGTGCATTTATAATACAGGAAAATTGCTTACCTATTTCTGGAACAGGCTTTTTTTTTTTTTTTAAATTGCAGTTGTTTCTAAAAGTTCCAAAGTTCACTGCTCTTTCTGGAGATTGGTACTAATTTTTCCGCAGTGGGAGCAGATTAAATACTAATTTTTAACAACATTAATTTTTCATTAGCAGATGGATTTATTAATTTCAATTATTCTTTTTAAAACAGATAATCTTGACAGTGCTGAAGATTGGCTAATAAACGTGACTATGACTATTCGCCCATCTACAGACACTGGTGTTATGTTTGCCTTGGTTTCTAACGAAACAGTGCCTCTGGCTTTGTCCATAGTGGACTCTAACTCCTCTGACTCACAGGTGATCTTACAATTATTGTAGCCGTTGATACGCATTGAAGTCACAGCTCTTATTTTTGTCTCACATAACTTACTACTCCATTTGTGAAAACTAAAAAAAAAAAAGCTACTCACACTTGCAGCAGAGCTGGTAGGCTGAATTAATATTTTGAAGAGCACTTAGGTCATATAGTGATGTGCAGATAATATGTTACTATTAAGAATTTCTACAGCAGTGAGGAAGCACTAAGTGTTCTTGTGTCAGGTACTGTCCATGGCATCATGTTTTCTTTGACCCTTCCTTCCAAATGCACAAAGCGGAAAGGGGAATATCACAGAAGTAGAATAATGATATTATAGTAAGGGCATCATGTGAGTTTCAATTTATAAGCAAATCTTTTTGTTCTTAAGTTTCAATTTACATCTGTTTACATCAAGTACCCCAAGATAGATTATACACCATGGCTAATCCATGCTTTTGCCCAAATAAGAACCTGTAGTGAACACCTGGTTACCTTTGAAGCTGTAGGGGTACTCCTTTTGCCTTTAAAAGAAACAGGATTTCACCTCTGAACCACAGTCAAAGACTTTTTAAGGTGAAAGTTATACATCAGCTTTGGTAACTTTTCCAACTTAAGGTTCCGTTTTTTGAAGTACGGCTCTATCATTTGCTTTTCTTCTACTTTCAAATTTAGAATGCATCAGAACTAAATATAATTGTGTGTGGAAGTTATATGTGACATCTTTTGTGACGTACCATTCTTCCATTTAGAAAATTATTGTGACCATTGGAAACATCACTGTTGCACAGCTGGAATCAAAGAAGTTATGTACACCCAGGAAAGTGCTGGTTGGACTTTTAGTAACCAGGCAGCAACTGGAGCTGTCTGTTGATTCCCACACAGACCGAAGCAATCCAGAGCAACTGTCTATCCTGCATCAAGCCATGATGGCAAATGTTGTTACCTACTTGGGCGGCCTGCCAGGTGAATTATATTTCTTTTCATTAATTTGATTGTTTGTACAAGCCCGATTATATTCACCCTTACCCAAGCAAGAAAGAGCCTACAATTGTATAAAAAGAAGCAGATTTTTTTCCCCCCTCCCAAGTGCTTCTTGTTCCATCCAGTCTATTCAGCTTTTGAGTCAGCCTGGTTTTCAACAGTAGCCTTATTAGTCCCATTAAAAGGGATGAGTCTCTCTGGAGGTTTGAATTTGGAAAATGTCTTGATTTTTGAGCTGGATAGAGGGAGCATTGCATATTTCTGAAATGCCACCAGCTGGCACAATTTAGGAACTGCTTCAAGTATGTAAGAAAACCAGGCATTTTTAAGTAAATTAAGTGTGAGAAGTGCAGAAGGAGAAGTCAGGAGTGTAGTTTCAGCAATTAAACGCTGGGAAAGAGATGACTGGCAATCTTATGAGACAGAAAGTGTGTTGAAACAGCAAATATTTTGTTTAAAGCAAGCTGCAAGTCTATCCCCAGTCTTAAGACATGTACAAGCCTTATTTGTGCAGGAAATGTACACATGCTTATCTGTAAAATATAGCACTGCCACAGATGAAGATCTTTCAAAGCATAAGACTCAAACTTGAAAATCGGTAGGGGAAAGATACCATGGTTACAACATTATACTCTCAGGCCTTTTCTGTATCCTCTATTAAAGGTATTTGAGAGATTAAGTCACAATTCCTAAGGAAAGCCTAAAAGTTCCACCAACAGTCTTCAACTGACGTCCACTTTATACGTATACTACAGTGTCATAGCGCTGCCCCAGATATCACTGTTCTTTATCTGCAAGAGACAAGTGTCACAGGAGTAGAAAGAGGGGAGGAACAGTGTATCCATCAGAAATTATATCTTTAGGCATTTCTTCCAAGAAAGCATACACAGGGGAAGTTGGAATTACGGTTCCACCCTCTAGGCTTGCTGGTCAGCATAGAAGTAAAGGATTTAGGACAGCACTGCAAGTACCACAGCCTCTGTCTGAAGTGGTGGTTGCCTCAGCATCCAGGTCCATATGTTGGAATTTATTTGTTCTCTACAAGTCTTCATACACTGGTAATCCAGGATGTTACAAGATTTAGGCACCAAATATGACAATTTCTCCTCTAATTTTGAATGGTTATGTAAATCTCAGAAACCAGATAACCTGGTGAGTTCAATTCAAATTCAATGTAGAATAAGAAGAATGCACTAATGGTGCAGTACCATCACATACCACAATAGGAAAGTGTCAGTATTTTTGTAACACCTTCACACTTTTAAAAGGAGAGATGAAGCCAGAATTTACATAGTAGAGGTGAGTCAGAAGGTCAACTGAGCCGTAATAACTTAAGTAAGATTCCAGTCATTTCTTAGACCTCTTCATCTTTGTGATATTTAAATGATTGTTTCTAGTACATTGCCAACCATGGAGTAATTGGCATTTTAAGAGCTAAGACCTTGGCTTCAGGCATGCATCCCAAATAACTAAGCAGCAAGTATTAGTTACTTGCTGCTCCTTAAAAGCAAGTGTAATCTCTCAGTTTTAAAAGGTATCTTCAGCTTGCAAATTAACAAAAAACCCTCTGTATGTGTAAACAGTTTCTACTTAGAGGTCTCAAAAAAGCAACAAAAACCCCCCATGTTACCCAAAGGGCCCTCTTCCACAACAGCCTCTGTAACCAAAGAGAGAAAAAGTATTATGGGAAAACTACTTTAGGTCCCTGTGTACTGCCAGTTTGGTTACACCAATTTGTTTACTCCTTCTGACACACCCCTGAAAAAGCTTCTGGGGAGACTGAGCACTATAAAAAGGTAGGTGAGGATCCCCACACTGAGCTACAGCGTGGAGAACTGTATTATTAGAGGCACCCACCAAAACCAGACATTTCATGAAGACCAGAAGTCTCCATTTTAGATACACATTTCTTTGAACGAGTAACAGCATTGGGAGTATGCCTCTTTGTTAATTAATTCAGTGCAGTCAGTGCAGGCTAAATGAGACTTGCTCAGCTCTATGACAGCAGTGTTATCGCTGGAGCAAAAAAGGCCGAAGGGCACAAATCTACAGGACTGCTTATGCAGTACCTCAGCCTACAGCAAAATAAAATGACAAGGAAGCAACATTTCTTGTTCCCCAGACCATCAAGTCTATCTTCTAGAAGGGACAGGATGATTAGTATCTAAAAAAAAAAAAAAGATGATGCACTTGAGATCAGATTCTAGGCATCCTCGTTCTAGTTACTGAAAGTACTTGGATTACCTTCTGTCTACAGCACAAGAATCTAGTTGTATCCTGGGACCTCAGAGCAACGCCTGCTTGATTTTGGGCTTAACATATTGCCTCCTGGAAGCATATCTGTGATCTTATGTTGCTGTAACCCAAACAATACCTAAATGAGCAACAGATAAAGTGAGTCTTTTACTGCTGCTTCCAAGACAATTCTCTGTAAGGAAGCAGTAAAACGTGTGGAGCTCACAGGCATTCCCTATCTGAGAACTTGCAGATTTGAATCCAGAGTAGCTTTCTGGCAAAAGCAAGATGGTTCTTTCTGTGACCTCAAAACCCATAGACATCTCTAAGTCAGGACAAGAACAGTGCACTCCAGGAAACAAACTGTTGGTTCACTGTTGTTAATGCTACTATGGAAAACATTAACTTTGTTAGGTTTCTGGATGGGAGAAGACTTCTAATGCATATTTCAAATTTTACTGACCTTTCTAAGATAAGCCTTTTTAAAGAAAAGGGAGAAGAACTTAAGTGTTTCCTGCCAATTTACTCGTTTCTCCCGTGGATGACTAATAGCTGGGGAGTAGAGTGTTCCCCGTGTTTTCCCTAATCTGAAAAATACATAAGAATTTGCATGCCTTGGCCTAATAAATGTGTTGAATGTGTTTCTGTGCAGATGTTCCTCTGGGTGCTACGTTAGTAACTGCTTTTTATAACGGCTGCATGGAGGTGAAGGTCAACAACAGACAGCTGGATCTGGATGAAGCCATTTCTAAACACAATGACATTAGATCTCACTCATGCCCACTGATTATGCATTAACCATTCAATTTTTAATTGAACTTTTTTCTTTCAGATACAATTTGCGTAATTAGTTTCATGTCATAATGAAGCCTGTATTATTTTATTCAAGATGTGCCAGAAAAATAATCAACAGCATGTTTTTCCTCTCTTTTATATAGAACAAGGAAAAAAAAATCCCCCCTCTTTTCATCTGTAAAGAGAGAATCAACATGAAAATTTTGTAAAATACTCTTTTATTCATATCAGTGATAAATCTTAAAGCTAGATTTATCTTCCGTGCTCATACTAGGCCCTTGATATATTTACTTTAGAGAGTAAGTTCAGGAAGTGCTGCTTAGAACCAATTTTACTTCTTATTTTTCATATATCAGTATAAAGTTGCAAGTTGCAAATTTTAGTATTGTATTTGAATATTAATGATTCTCATTAAACTTTACCAAGCATAACATACAAAGAGAAATCTCTACAAGTTTTGTAATATGTGCTTTTGATAAAGGAAAAAATACTCCAGAATCCAGAGCCCAAGCTCTTTGTGAATATGTTTACAAGTTGTATCAATATTGGTATATCAACTTCAAAACTGAAGTGTTTTTCTAAGTAGCTCAACTTTTGAAAATAGCTCTCGTTATACTGTACCAGCTTTAATTCTTCTATCTTAGGAACCCACCCTTAGATCAGGTCAAGTAATTTACTTTCAAAGTGGGCAATTTTGGACAACAGAAAAGATGGCATGAAGAAAGGAGCTCTGGTCTTCATCACAGGACATCAAACTGGAATTTGCTAGGTAAAGCTGAGAAATTGTGGCAAACATTTCTTCCATTCATGACAAACCTAGCACTCTTCAGTATGAGCACCCTGTAATGGTCCACCATACTCCCTTTATTTAGATAAACCTTGCATTCACAAAGCCCCAGATGAGATTTATTTGTGAGCCCTGTTACAGCTGTGTTTCTGACATACCTGAAAGCCTAAATTTCGCTAGTAACATCAGAATGTAAAGCCATATTCTGTTCAGCCAACTTTAATGGAACAGGTAATTAGAAAAGTATTGTTTTCCTCAGGTGTGTTCATTTCAAGCATTTCTAATATTTCTTTAACATCCTTTGAGTGTTCTTTCCACTTCCAAACTCATTTTCACACAACCAGAAGTCTCCCTGTGCAGCTCAACTAGTGGTTTTGTTAACCTCAAACCAAATAAATAGCAAGAGAATTGCTGTAAGCGATGAATATGTGCTTTCATCCATCAACCAGAGAGACATTTATCTGCCAGGATTCTTGACCTGAGGTTTGCTTTCTTCTCTTGAGACATTGAAGTGGAAATGTATGTACAAAAGGATGGATTGTGACAATACTCATTTTGAGGATTGCCTTTCTCCAGAGGCATTCCCAGTGACATTAGTGAGGTTTCTTTCATTGTTGAGAACTAACATTAGTGCATCAGTATTGCAGAATCTGAACCCATCTTTCAACATTATTGCTTTGTCTGAGGTTATTAACTTCACTTCCCACTTGTGTAACGTGATACACACCAGCCAGTCTCAGTACATTCTCCAAATCTACCCGGCACTGGTTTATACGTAGTTGCTTATCAGCAGGAATACCATACAGCTGACACCCAGGGGCTAATTGCCAGTGACTTCTAGGTGACTTTTCTAGGATGGCACGTAAGAAAAGCTTTAATTTCTCCAGGCTCCCTTAGAGGAGAAATAGCTGCAGGAAAGCATCCCTCCCTGCGCTCCTCCCATCCCAACACACTCATTCTTCATTTGGGCTAAGTTGAAGAGTAAGTTGACTAAAATTAGCAGGTTTTTTATGCAAGGTGGAGCTGAATTGGACTTCTGACGTTAAATACACACGATTACTTCATTTATAGTACCTCATCATCAGCCACTGGATTCTGGAAAGCCCTTGGGTCAGCCTCTTTGCCTTATATAACAAGTAAAGAAATGATGAGATGAGGAACACAAAGTAAAGTGTCAGCAATACTCTAAATGCCTATGTCAGCCTGTGCAAACAGGAGAAAAAAACCAGTTTGGTTTTTGGAGTTGGTTGTGGTTTTTTTTACATTTTGTTTAAGTGTAATAAATGACGTAGAGATGAAATTAAAGATGAAAAAAATCACGTAATTTCCCTGCATAGACAACACTTCTTTTTGTTTTCATGGAACAATATTTTAGAGTATTGTAGTTGTAATGAAACCTCTGCTCCTTTTTTTTTTTTTAATGTAAAAGTGCCTCCCTATTGTAAGAATTAAATAAAGCAGCATTTGCAAGTTTCTTTTCATTTTAAGTTGTATTTGCATATCTTTGTTCATTGTCACTGTGCGAGATTTGTCGTAGTGGTCAAATGGCATAATCAGGAGATTCAGCATCAAAGAAAAGAATTGGCTTAAATAATATGCTATTCAAACAGGCATCCATATACTCTAGGTAAATTTTTAAGTTTATTAATTGTGTAATATTGCCCGAGGAAATGAAGCTTTGCTTAAAACTACATGTGGAAGAAAGGAGATCAGTGAAAGTTACTGATTTCTATCTTTTCTACTCCATCAGATGTATTTCATTGTACTTTAGGCATAATCATTTCAGCAAGAGCCATTCAGCATTTATACAGAACAGCTGGACCTAGGCTCTCTGCTTTTTCAGCTCCTCTCCACCAAGTGTTGCAAATCAGCATGTCCCAATTTTCTCGAAAATTAAATTTAGTCATGGAATTGGTTCTCATTTATACCAGAGCAACTTCCTGCTCATATGCCTAGGCTTACTTACATGCTCCAATGCCTGCATGTTCCCTGGCATAGATAGCTGGCTAGATGGTGTACAAACACCTTTACTATTGATATTCAAGATTAGCTCTAGAGCTGTTATCTTCAAAGAAAGAGAGGCCAAACTGATTTTCAGTCAATCTTGCCCTGCTTATCACTGAACAATGCACAGATATTGGTCCTTCGATGTCATTAGTCACATGTGCACACTTAATATTTTGTTGCCTCAGCAACCTTGTTACATCAAAATTGCTCCCAAATCAGGATGGCTATCTCATGTTTCGTCTGTCAAAAATAACAGGTACGTACCAAAAAAAAATTAGATACAAGGAAAGCCATAAAAGCTAATACCAAAGGGGTAAGAAAGACATCGCTTTGTGAATAAAAAGAGAACTGATACTCAGACTCTGGTTTTGTCCCACTTTCTTTTCCTGGCCATAGTCCTGCAGCAGCAGTTCAGAGCTAAGTGACCTTGGCTCCTGTCATTTTAGATAGCTTCTTACCCGACACTTCGATGCATAAGTGCCAACAAAATGGAAATACTGTTGTACTATCATTGAAAATCAAAAGGAGCATTACAAAAAACTCCATCCAAACTACCTATGAAACTGTAACAAGGCTTATCGTTCATGCTTTTAAAAAACGCTTCCTGTCCACGAAATGGCTTGGTACACTGGCCGTATCCTTTTGCTGTAAGGGTAGTTACATTTCTAGAGGAATACACGAATAAGCAGCTAAATCATAAGTTTATTCTGAGTAAGGGAGCTAGTGTGTTGCTTATAGACACTTGAATCAATCAAGTGGTTGCAAATTGGCACAGCTATATGTAATTCAGGACTTAATTATGTTGGATTTTTTTGGTTTTGTTTTTTTTTTTTTAAAGTTTGAAGTTTTTTTTTTTTCTTTGAGGAATTTGTAGCATCTCAGCAAATTAGGATTGTGGAAGAAATAGAAGTAACAAGAAACCAGTATCATGCAACATAGGTTTGCAGAGCCACAGATACTCCCCCTTATCATTCAGGATGAGGGCCATAGGACATGCGACAATATATAAAGCAAAAAACACGCACCACACCCTCCACACCTCTGAAGCAGTTAGGTACATTTGGGGAAAGTCAGACACGCAAAGATACTTTAATAAGCACTGTCTGCATAATTAACATTTTCATACACAAACGTTATCATTAAAGCATGCTATGCAGCAATCTGTGCCAGAAGATTTTCAAAACAGCACAGTGCTTTATTTCTGCCTTTCGATTTTGGCAGCACCAAAAAGGCAGAAATCCAGTCCACCTTGGTGCGCTGGCTTCTATCCAGCCTAGCTGAGCACTTGGAGGAAGGACACACGCACAAAAAACACCCCATCAGAAACAATGGTAGCAAAAAAAAAAAAAAACACCCAACCAAAAAAACCCAACAACAACAAACCCCCCAAAAAAGACACAAAACAACATACACCAAAAACCAGAAGCCATTAAGCCATTTTGATCCAGTAGATGTTTTCACCTCTTTTTCTCTCTTCCACTCTACACCCCTCCAAACACACAAACAACTCTTTCCAAGAAAAAAAAGCAGCACAGCTCACTTTTTAACCTCACATCATCCAGCACAGCAACAGTTTGCTCAGAAATCAGGGCTGTGTCTCCCCATTGCCCAAGGCCAGCTTTCCAAATGTGTGTATTTGGACAGGCAACTGGGGCTTAAACAAGGACTGGAGGTTGCCCTTGAATCTCTGTCTTTAGAAGAGTAACAGAAGACCATTGAAAGTACACGACTCTAGTTTGTGGTGCCAGACCTGCAATAGATTTTCCTCATAGCAAAATAGGTCCTTGAAGCACTTTGAAAAATCTGGCTTTACTTTTGCAAGCCTTAACAGTTCCATGCAGAGTACTGCTTTGCTTCTTAATGCTCATTAAGAAGCTCTGTTTCTCTTCCCTCTTAGCCCCCAGTTAAGAGGTGAATAAACACCGACACAAGAACATACGACTGCAGTTACTAAGAGCCATACAGTTAGCTTTACTAGACAGAGGGCCGGAATCAGCCTTATTCTTCTCTGATCTAGCCAAGGTTCCTCTGCTGAGGGCCCACCACAGAACTAGTGGGGAAGCACATGGTAACAGCAGTGCCGGCACCCGGCCTAAGCAGAGCAAAGATGTGGGGAAGGCCACAGGGCTGCAGAACGACACTTCTAGAACTTATTAGTGGTTTTATTTTTATGATATCATAAATAATATATCAACTTACTAAAAGTAAGATCTTAATTACTAGCATGTAAGAAGACCACTTTAAGACACATGCTGTTATATGAGAATTTTTGCAAGTTTGGCATAGCACAGAAGATTAAAAAAAAAAAAAAAAGGCTTTGCTTAAAACAAACCCCAAGAAAGAACAGTTCATGTATAAAAGAAGCAATTTCTAATTGACATTCAGCAGTAGCTTACCTTTCCAGAGAAGGTTTTTCCCTTTCTTCAAGTTGTGACATGATTCCCATCAACCGAAACTCTGTTTAAAAAAAAAAGAAAAAAAAAAGGTCTTATTAGAGCAAGCCTTACTCTTTTCTAGCCTATCACGGGCTGCATGATCATTCCCACCAGCTGGTCACAGACTCCTGCTAATGCAGCCCATTGAAAAGCAATCTCCTTTTTTAAATCTGGGCAGAAGCCAGCCTTTTGCTTAAAGGGTTTCTTCTGGAACAGAAGGTCGTGTAGGTTTAACAAACCTGTTTGCCTGCAACAGGCAAACCCTGTCACCTTGTAATTCATGTCTTTACATTACCACGCTGGGCAACAGAGGCATTAAGCAAGCTGCACAGATGAAGTTTGTGTCTCAGTGAAGGTTTGTACGCGCTCCTGCAGTCTTTCAGAGGATTCATAAGTAGTTCATTGGCAGCTTCACAAAATCCTCATCATGAAGTCATTACTCTGCATTTGCTGTCTTCCCCAGATGTGAACCAGGATGACATCAGGATCAGCCCCAAACTGTCTTTCCATCCGCTGGGGTGGGCCAAAACCCCCAGTCCTTGGGGCGCTCCACCCCATATGGGAAATGAGATTAGTCTGGGTCAAACAGTCAAGAGAGGAACTGGTGTTCTGTCTTCATAAGTGAAGACTGTTTTTTATAAGCACTTAGCTTTTTAGACAGAGATAAATGAACAGAATTTCCAGGCATTCACCACGTAAACAAGATTTTTCTCTTTGAATAAATGATGGATAAGAACAAACATTTCAAGTAAGATGAGCACAGTTACTGAAGGTCTTTTTAAAGCCAGCTGAGCCTTGTATTACTATTTTCCAAACTATTTACATGGGGAAGACTTTAAAGAAATAACCCACTAGAAATACAGGCTGAATTTTTTTTTCAACAAGGAGACAGAATATTATTACAACAGTTTGGGTTGTTCTTCACACGTCACTGACAATCCTGACCATGGATTTAAATGATGTGACTATTTTTTTCATATTTTGTTCCTGCAGAAAATAAAATGGGTTTTTTTACTGCTATTGTAAAGCACTATTTTTTACTGCTATTGTAAAGCAGGTAATGGTCACTCGCTGACCTGTTTGCACTCTGTAGCAACCTTTCTTCTGAACTGGCTTTGGACTTCTATCAAAAGGTGAAGATACTAGAAGTACCAGGTTCCCCACTACTAATGATATTAGCAGATGATGCATTTAGCAGTTCCTTGCTCTCTTTTGGGTGTCAAGCATGGCATTAGCCAAAGCTGGTGAAGCAGAGATATAAACTATGATCTCAAGGATGGAAAATGTAGTGTAGCTCCTCTGTAAGAAACTAAGAACAAGCTTTGCCAATATTTCAAACATCCGGCTACTGCCAGAAGCCTGAAGATACTGTCTCTAACCAAGGATGAAATTGATTTAATCAGTCTTACCTTACAGCCTGTTGTAGGTCTTGATGTAAAAAAACACTCCACTCCCCCAAAACCCAACCAGTGAGACTTTAAGAGTTGACATTTGTTCCTCAGGAATCTGCACAATGAATATTAAACAGACCCTTGAAGCACTTTGTGCCTTTGCCCTGAATCAATTGTTTTTTCTTGATTAAGTGCACTGATTTTTCTGCTGCTAATGCTGAGTTTATCTCTAAACTTGCAGAGTGTTCGTGAAGGCAGATGGCAAAACAATACATGAAGGAGTGATGACCAAGGGCGCAGAGACTTTAGGCATCCACCTACCATTGGAAGTCAACCACTCCACTACGCTTAATGCTTCTCAAAATCTGTCGTGTTACACAGACAGAAGAGCCTGACCTACACAGTATGTCAAAGGCAAAACTTAAATTGTGTGCTATTCTTTACCAGAACAAAGATCTACCAGGATACAAATACAGAGGTTTATGTTTGCAGTCAGAAAAGAAATGCAATAGGTTCAAACAAAAACAAAACGAGTTTGTGACAGTACCTCACTGGGAGACCAATTTTAACCTGTTCCTTATGATGTCTACAGAGAGTGAGAAAGTAATTTTCCAGAAAATCCAGAGATCTGATGACTTCCCATATCTGTTGTACATTGTACTATTTGAAGGCACAGTGTAATACATTTTCAAGTATTAAGTGTTGAACATAAGCCATGTTTGGTTTAGGCAGCAATGTCAAGTTTGAACTCCTGCTAGAAACTTTCTATCCAGACTTTCAGTTCCCAGTGACAAAGAAAATTACAGTGACACAGACAACTTTTGCAAATTGCAGCTAGATTTAGACACTGATGCAGATGACTTGTAGCCTATAGATAATACATCTACACTCCAGGAAGCAATGATATGTTACAATAACCTGTCTTGCTCTAAACAAGCTGTGTTTGACACCATCATGGAGCATGGTGCAAGCCCATTTGCTCTGCTTCCTAAGGGGGCCAGAAGGCCCAGGTAGCACTGCAGCTATTCTGGCTACTTGTCTGTCATCTCCACAGATATTGCAACATTTGTGGGTTGATTTGCAAATATACTTACAGCAATCCTGTGTGTTCATATTGTCTACAAGGATTCATCTACTCAAAGCCTTCAGCTTTGTGCTGCTGGTCATAAGGTTGACTTTTCACTGGAGTATAATGATAATTTTGTTACCTTGCCTCACAGGGCAAAAAAACCCACTCCTGCTTGCCGACATGTTTATTTTGCTTTCATAGCAAGAAAATATTTTTCCAAACACTGTCCTGAAGACAAATTCACTGTTCTATGTTAGTCCCCTCCTTCCACATATTAGGTTTTCCACCCATCATCCACAGCGGTGAGAGCAGATCTATGGATGTGCTGCTACTCACTGAGTGTTCACATGCGAGTTCATCTGACCACAAATGAAGCATTTTGAGGTCCCAGTGATAGTACGTGTTTGACCTGTTTAGCTCAGCAATAAAATAACAGCTATGGGAGCTGCCATGGCAGCAGTTTCACTTGCAGGGTAATGGGCACATTGGGTTTTTCCAGTCTCAGACATCCGTTTTCTTACGACTGAGTTGGCCATACAGGACTCTAACCTCTTTCTCTGCACTTGTAAAACTCCTCGTTTCCAGACCTTTCATTCTTTCTTTTTTTTTTTTTTTTTTTTTTTTTTTTTTTTTCTCTCTTTTTTTAAAAAAAAAAAAAAAAAAAAAAAAAAAAAAAGTTCTAGGAAAAATATTAAACCC
>NW_015090885.1:8880125-8884319 GCF_001431845.1 Calidris pugnax
CCTTTTAAAACACCCCTTTTCGAGCCCTTTCATTTTTTCTTTTTTTTTTTTTTTTTTTTAATTCCAGACTCTTCATGTCTCCTTATGCTTGTAGATCAGGAAATGTCTACCTGACCCTCCTTTTCTGATTTGTTTCACGCTTATTTCCCTGCTTTTGTTGTTGATCACAAAGTGGGATTCAAAGCATCTGGTGCCATCCAACAACATTTTAGTCTCAATACTTAGATAATATAGCTCTGCAAGCTGTATTTGCTCTTGTGGAAGAACTTGATCCCCTGCTGTCCCCCTGGACAAGTCTGTGGTCTATCAAAAGGGAATATTCTGCTTCTAGGGTTACTCTGAGATGCCGTATCATTCTGCAATACAGTTTTGAAGGAAGAGGCGGTAGCTATCATGGACAACCTGGGTTTTGAGCACTCTAAGGGTAGTGACAGTGCCACCAGGCTCCTGTCTAGCCCTCTAAGGTGATGTAACCAGCTATTGTTGAGTTTAGGGCTGACTCTATACCTGGACTCACCTTAATAGCTGCACTTCCCTCTAGCCCATGTACAGGTTGCTGCTGCGACTTCATGGACACTGGGGCCTGCTTTCAGGTTCTCTGACGGTGGGTTTTGGAACTTCTGTTTCTTTGTTGAGGGGTTGAGCCCATGTTTCGGAAAATACAGGTCTTTTTGTGACCTTTCCAAAACTCTACCACCCTGGCAAAAGGAACGCTAATGTCAACACTGATGTCAGATTCTGAACAGCACTGCAAGGGAGAAGGTTTTTGGTGCTGCTGACCTTTTGGGGCCCGACTCCTAACGTACTGTTGGTTAAGTGCTGGTCTTCAACGAATACCTGCAGAAAGCCAGTAGTTTGGACCCATTACTGGAAACAGTCTGTAGATGGTTAGCTGGTCATACAAATGATGTTATTGCTACACTTATTTAATATGTAATTATCTGCTTTGGAACCTTATCACTAGACCTGCCCTCTGCTTCTCCTACCTGCTGAGGGCAGAGGAAGAGAGTGAAACAAAATAGTCTGATCCTTCCAGGAAACACACATCTGAAGTTGATGGTCTTACAAGGATGCTGACCAGCTGTTTGTTTATTATTTCTTTGGAAATCTTTGTCTTGTTTCCAATAAAATACTTTCTGTCATAGGTTAACTCCATTTCCCTAAGACTGGGGCACTGTTTTTCATTTGTATTCTCTGTTTCCTGGCCAAATATTGCATTACAACCAGAGAAAGCTTGCAAGAATGTAGCAGCATATTGGGGTGGAAAATAAACATTCTAGGGATATTGCAAGTATTTCCAAAGCAAGCAATACACCCTCAGCAGGGTCAGAATTAAAGTTCATCTGAAAAGGAACACAAACATATGACGGGTTTGAGACAGCACAAATAAGATTTCTTATACAAAGCACCCTTCATTGTGGGGAAGAGGAGCTCCTGCCTAAAACATGACAAGAGGTGATGGCCCATATTAAGATATGTCTGCCATGGAGCACTTCTGTCTGCTTATATCAGCTGCAGCGATGTGTTCACTCAGCCACTCTGCCTTTGCCTCATTAGTCAAATATATTTAATTACGATATTAAAACCAATGAGAAATGGATGTTTCTCACACAGCTAACTACTAACGTGCTGTCAGTGGAGCACGTAATGTCCAGAAAATCAGACATTTTAAAGACAAAACGTCTCCTCCGTGAGAATTTCTACCTTAGCTGACAAAAACCCTTTCACGGATCCTATTTTGTGTGACCTATTGCCGGTTTCTCACTCAATGCTCTGATATAAAGTGATTCACCAGATCTTAAAGAATAAGATATCCATTTTGTTTATGTAAGCTGTTAAAACCAATGTAGTTACCAGGGAATCGACAAGCTAGGTTTCTATAAAGTATTTGCTAATACAGTTATCAGCCTAGCAACATCAGCTTGGAACTCAGTAGTCTTTCCACATGCTTCTCAGCGATGACTTACATTTTCTCCCTGGGGGTCAGCTATCCATCCATTTGGTGTTCCATAAATCGAGTTTCCAGAAATAAAGTCATTTTCTAAAGGTTATGCAAGATCTGCTGTAGAAAAAATGCATGTGCATGCATTGCTACCTATGAAAAACCTATTTGATTTTCCTTCAGAATTCTTTTTTTTTGTATTGCAGACGAAATTCAGAAATGCGAAAGAATTACAGAGAAGTGAAAACTTTGTGAAATTCAGTTATGGGGGAAATATTATGCTGTGTTTAAAGATGATTCTCGTAGGTGGAGTGCTGGGCCCCGGGTTTCCTGGGTGCATAGGGCAGAAGTTGCCCCCTGCTCCTTGCCAGACTCTTTTCAGTGGTTTCCAGTGACAGGACAAGGGGCCACAGGCACAAGCTGGAACACAGAAAGTTCCATTCAAATACAAGGAAAAACTTCTTTACGGTGAGGGTGACAGAGCCCTGGAACAGGCTGCCCAGGGAGGTTGTGGAGTCCCCTTCTCTGGAGTTCTTCAAGACCTGCCTGGATGCAGTCCTGAGTGATGTGCTCTGGGCAATCCTGCTTTAGCAGGAGAGTTGGACTAGATGATCTCTAGAGGTCCCTTCCAACTCTGACAATTCTGTGATTCTGTGATTCCTTTCCCCCAGGTAGGACGGTTCCTGGTACACCCACCTGGCTATGGAGATCTAAGGGCTCAGAGGCCTTGGTAAGTGTGTTTCCTATTAAATCACAAGGGGAGGCATTCATTTGTTCAGCCAAAAGATACCCAGTCAACCCCAGCAAGAAGGAAGAGAGAGCAGAGTTGGGGTTGTTCACCCTGGAGAAGAGACAGCTCTGGGGAGACCCTATTGCAGCCTTCCAGTATCTGAAGAAGGTGTGCAAGAACTCTGAAGAGGGACTTTTTACAAAGCCGTATAGTGAGAGGACAATGGGTAATGGCTTCAAACTGGAAGAGACTAGATTTTAATTAGATATCGGGAAGAAATTTTTTACTGTGAGGGTGGTGAAGCACTGGAAGAGGATGCCCAGAGAAGTTGCGGATGCCCCATCCCTGGAAGTGTTCAAGGCCAGGCTGGAAGGGGCTTTGAGCTCTAGTGGGAGGTGTCCCTGCCCATGGCAGGGGGGTTGGAACTGGATGATCTTAAAGTCCCTTCCAACCTGAACCATTCCACGATTCTGTGATTGTGAATAATGTACGGTCCCATGAAGCCCGGCTCAGACACGCTGCAAAGGCACATTACTAATTTTAAACATTTTTGTACCCCTCCTTCCCGCGGGTTGGGAACCCGAAGGGATACAGCAATTCTCCACCTGGTCACCCCAGCGGCACCAACCCGCGGGCGGGAGGGGGCGCGCTGCCGCCGGCAACCGCGGGGTGGCGCTGCGGCACCGGCAGAGGCGGCACGCGCCGGGGGGGCGGGGCGCCCCGCCTCCTCC
The DNA here is from genome assembly GCF_001431845.1 of Calidris pugnax. Lineage (NCBI taxonomy): Eukaryota > Metazoa > Chordata > Aves > Charadriiformes > Scolopacidae > Calidris > Calidris pugnax. The sequence continues at coordinate 8,883,529 of NW_015090885.1, forward strand.
TCCCTCTCTCCCTAACCCCATCTCCCTTCCTCCTCCTCCTCCTCCTCCTCCTGTCCCGCAGCCTCTCCCTCCTGCGCGGCTACAATCCCTTACAAGCAAGAAAAAGACAAGGGCAAAAAGGTGGTTTCTTCTTTTTACAGAAACGCGGGCAAGAGAAACCAACTGCACTTCATCTTCCAGAGGAATTACAGTACAATTAAAAAAAATATATATATATTCCTGATGTTTTCAGACTTGTTAAATCCTGTAAACTCACAGTGAACATTTTTTTTTTACTTTTATTTATTTGCAAACAGGATTTCTCCCCACCATTCTAAAAATAGATCATTAAGTTTGGATGAACATTTGAAACAGTAACTTGCAGCATCCCTGAACTGATCTGGGTAAATTCATCCTTCCTTCCACTGCTAGTATTATCTTTGAATTAAAGGGAATTAAGAAGTTTCTATCTCAGAGTTTTAATACATAAAATCAGAAAAAAAACCCTATAAATTGCAAATAAAGGTAGGAGCAAAGAATACATTAGTCTGGGTGTCTATGGTCTTCATAAATGAAAAAGAAATATTTGAAGTGTATTAGGCAGAAACTATTTACTTTCCTTTCTTAACTAACTCAAAATGTATCATAGAAATGTCTGGGCAGCATACTCTGCCAGTAACCTCAGTTAAGCAGGGGCTCCTCTCTAGTTAAAAGCCAAACTAAGGGTTCGTATCTGACTGTAAAGGAGGCTGAAAGCACCTGCCCAAGTTACAACAAAGCCAACAACCACTTATTGCCCCCCCCCCCCCCCC
>NW_015090885.1:8884416-8931012 GCF_001431845.1 Calidris pugnax
GTTACAACAAAACCAACAACCCCCTATTTCCCCCCCCCCCCCCCCCAAAGATGACCTAAAGTTGTATTTACAGTTACGCAGCTCCATACACTATTCATCACAAAAGTGGGGGGTGGGGGGGAGGAAGGAGGAGAGATGGGGGAAATGTGTTATGGGATCAGAATTCAAAGTTTAAGATCCTGTTATGTACAGCTGGACACCCATCCACCATTTCTGATACAGGTCTACCGTATGTTCAAATAGGTCTGTCAAAGATTTCCAGCTAGAAACAACTACCCTGTTTCTGCAAGCTACGCCAAGACCCTTGCATGGAAAGCAAAACTAAACCCCAATTCAAAATGGAAGTAGGAAGTCCACATGTTATCATCAACAACATTCTCCATAGTCCAAATGTGCTGTGATGGAATGAGCACAGCAGCTTCATGTCAACAGCCATTTTGGGTAGTATCTTCAAGTGCAAAATATCTCTACAGTTACAGCCTTGTACCACACAGAGAATAAGAGTTTTACTACACAATATTCGGAGCTGTGACTGTGCTATTATTGACCAACATTGGTCTTACCTATTTACAGGTCATAGGATTGTTTATATATAGCCTGTTTATGCCACTGACCTTAAAAAACAAGAATGCGAAAATGGCCACATGAAATCATTTTCTATGCAGAAGCTTTTCAGGAGGCACAAGATGGGCAGAACGTTGTTTTTTTTTTTTTTCCTCAACATTGCTTCAGTCCCCCATGCAGATGGCAGATTTTGCACCAAGGAACAGAAGAGGGAGTGCTGAAGAAAAGAGGAGATAAAGTGCATGGCTCTAGTTTTCATTGCTTTCCAGAGCTCCGAAGGGACCAGGGGAATTGGGATATAAACTGGCTGTTTGACTTACACTGGTGATCAGGCAGGGAACAGGTGGCCCTTGTATGTCTTAACCAAAAATATCACTTACAATAACCTTAATCCTTATTTTTCCCCTGAGTACTACGGATGGAGAAAAGAGCTGAGGCCAGTCTTTCAAAATCAGCCACAGCAATGCTACAGGGAAGAGGGAACACCAGCTTTTCTCCCAGACATATGAACCACCAGAAGTCTCGCAGTCCCTGATTACTTCCTCTCCACTCTGTGCCCCAAGCCTTGCAGTGCATGAATCTGATTTTGACTGGTAAGACTTCAAGCTAGAACAGAAGGTAGTCTCCTGTAAAAAGTCAAGCAATGATTAAAAAATAACCCACTACTATCTTTCAACAGAGTTTGGAACAATTATCCACAAAAAATATATGAAGCTGGAAATTTGATCTGGTTTGCCCTATGGGTTTGGGCTTTATTTTGTTGTTGTTTTGTTTTGACTATCGTAAGGGAAGTTTATAACTGTTTGGAAACATGTAAGTCATACCCATGTTTGTAATTTCCTAGTTGTCCTGTAGCCTTTTTGAAAAGAAGCATCAGATAAAGTATGTCACAAATCTCTAGAAAACGGCTGACTTACGTGGTAAGATGCAAGAAGTTTCTTTAGATGTTTTGCGTGAGTTGCACATTTACAATGTGGCCCTTACCCCTGTAGTTATGTAGATTTATTCTCATCCCCTTTCCTATCAAACCACTTCCGTATCAGCTGTTCCTCAGGACAGTCCCCAACAATTGGCTCCAACAGGGAAAAGTCGTTGAGCCCCTTCAGAAGGAGCATCGCAAATGTAGTACTTTTGAGCTTTTCAGCTATAGACTTGTCCTTCTATAGCAGTCAGTAATATATTGGCTCCATCAACTTGCTGGAAAACTTCCTGCTTCTGATGTATTTGAAAAAAAAAAAAAAAAGTTTTTATTGTTAGATTTTGCGCACTTGCTTCTCAGAATCTTTTTTGGCTGACTTTATTATAGCTTCACGTTTAGCTTGCCAGAAGTTTTAGTTTTATTACCTTTTCTATGTTCTTCATTTGGACTTCAACTTGTTGAAGGTTGTCTTTTTTTACTTCTAATAACCTCTTTAGTTTGTTTTTAGCTATACTGGCTTCTTTCTCATCCTCAGTTCTCTTAAAATTCAGGAGTATCGGACCAGACTCCAAACACTCTTTCTGAAAATGTCAAAAGAAACAGAAAAAAATTACCCAACTTCTTGAAAGGTACCAGAATTATTATTTTTTTTAAATTGTTTGAAACTGAAAAGCTTGCCCACCCTGTAGGAGAAAACCAAGGTTCAAAGTAACTTTCTCCCTCTTAGATCCCCCCTAAAGTCATCATAGTTTTCCAGGATGAAAATAGAAGCATCTGAAAAGCTGATGGAGAATACCTTTCATGTGGGGAACCCCAGGAGGCAGAAAGATTTAGGTATGAGATTAAGTTCTTCAATATGCAAAAAATCTACTTGCAGGTCTAAAAGGTTTAATCAGATCTGAAGACGTGATGCCAGTTCAAAGAATTTAACATGAGCACACACTGCAGTGCTTGGGAAAAAAATACTGTGATGTTGATAATGCAATAAGCTCTGAAGTGAATAACTCTCAAAGCACATGCATGGAGCTAGCAAAGATTGTGCCCTTAAAACAGTGGTTGAGAGGGAATGTGTGATTTAGTAAATCAGTCAAGCAGAGAGCTTTCATCTTTGGAGTCCTAGTTTATAACTTACTCAAGGCGTTAATTATAAGTGTCTTGGGTATCCATCCCTCACTTAATTAATCTCCACACTTATGTGAAGTGTGAATCCAGATCATAACCAGAAGCTCTTCCTGCACAACGGCTTCATCTGCCTGGATGAGAAGGAAAGCCACTTCAGGATCCAGGCGCAGTGGAGAGAAAACACATACATACCTGAAGACGTATAAATACTTGTGCACCAGCCATGGTAGAAGATTTCACTTTTTCACCCAGCAGTAATCTTCTGAGTCTGCAGATCCTCAGAATTACTGCATAGTGTAAATTCCCAACAAAGAAGGTTTTGCAGGATTTAGTGTTATTCTGCAGGCTTTTCTTAGGAGGTTACATTAGCTGATGCCAATTCGTATGGTGGCTAGACCTGTATTATTATCCAAGTGAGACAGGTTAAAGCTAGTGTGGATATCTACGTTATCGTTGTATGACTGTAGAGTAGACATACCTATAACTTTATGGTGTGTGGTCCATCATTATGCAGTAGTGTTAAATTTCTGATTCAAAGAATGTTGTCCATTGAAACGTCATTGATTTCAAAAAAGGGAAGCTGAAAGCAATAAGAAACATTACATGAAGACAAAGGAGAACACAGATAGAGGAAGAAACAGGTAACAAAAAGAGAAATAGGTGTTAGAGAGAAAAAATATAAAAAGCGGCAGACACGTCAAAGGCAATTAGATTGACTTAAATGTTTCAAAACCATTTCCTCATAAATGTACTTTTATCTTTAATGTACTTTTCTCATAAAGTACATTAAATGTAGAAACACTTAGCAAACATGGTTTGTTTCACTGCACTACACAAACCATTTGCTAATTAAAACTAAATAAATCAAAACTTATGTTTCTGTGCACATGCTGGTCTTCTTACCTGTGTAACTTGATTTTTAAAGATTTTTGTTGTCTTCTAGTGATGAGTTCATATAGAATAAAGCATCTATGGATTAAAAAAAAAAAGACCAAAAGCTTTTTATCTTACCATTGTTCTTTTCAATCAACTGCAGCATGAACATTTTTCATGTAATTAGCTTTGTACATGTGATAAAGATATAATTTTATAATGGACTCGTCAGGTTATGAGAGCTTCTATGGGTAGCATTTATGCAATCTGTTCATCATTGAAAAGGTAGACACGAATGCACATTATTGCAAAGCATTATTAGCCTCTATAAGAACATTTAAACATTAGATGGTAGTACTTATTTTAGTTTTTAAAGGTTCTTCTGGTTTATTCTATGCACAGTCAATCTTAAATTAAGATTACAGTTAACTGAAGCATCACAGCTATGTCTGTGTCACTGCTTCAATTTGGAAACTCACTTGTGTCTATCTTCTAGAGTACTACAAAACAAAAGTGTTCAGAATTTAAAATCTTGTAGATCAAGGATTATTATATGGAATATTTGAATTCCCCTACTCCCCCCCAAAAGGTCAAATGATATTTCTCAGATAGTACAATCTTTGTCTACAAATAATTTAATTTGGCTCTGCAACTCCAGGTAATGGTCATTCTTGATGAATAATCACAAGTTTAACACCCTCAGTCCAGCTTCACTTGTGCTTAATATTTGCACAGGATAAAGTGTAGTTAAGTAACTGACTAACATAAGAAAATATGGCTATTTAATTAAACTATGAATAATTTTATCATGAAGACTTTTCCCTGACTGAAACTGCGCTCTTCCTATTTACAGTGAAACTATAGTTCAACTACTTTTATTCTAATAGAGGATAAGCCACCATTTCCACCTTTTGAGCAGAACCAAATGTGTTACAGAGGCATCTGTTTATAATTGTCAAAGGTCTGGCTTTGCAGCAAGTGTAAAAATCACCAATAACTAACATACCTACAAATTCCAGTCACCTTTTTTATATAGAAACAAGCCGGTCAGTGATACAGAAGTCCAGTGTAGAAAAAAGGCAATGGGTTAGCCACCAGGGACCTGGGTAGAGCCCATCAGATAACCTAGAAGAAATTTATTTTGCAGTAATACAATTATTATTTAAACACATAAAATATATGTCTGCCATATCACCCTCAAGGTTGTTGAAAAAAACCTTGGAAACACACTGCTTAATAGCTTAGGGCTGGATAGTATAAAATAGATAGCAGCTCTTTTTATGTAATTTAGAACTTCCAATTTGGGGTTGATTTTCTAGCTTTTAGGGACTAGCTTTTTAGCTGTGAGAACTTGAGAATGCTGTCATTTTTATCTCCTTTTTCCCAGACTAAGGTAACCAAAACCTAGCTTTCTATATCTAATTTATTCTCATTGCTGTAAGCTCCATGCATGCATACACATATAGAGGATCATAACTTCATCTAGCTGTTATGGACCCAAAGTGCTTCAGAGGAACAATTTGAAACATCATTACCTTTAAGACTGTTTTCAATGCAAAACCATAAAGTTCCAGCTGTGTTGTTGTAAAAATTACAAAGCTAAAGTGAAGTTCAATTTTATTTTGTTTGGAACCCAATGGGCAATCTTTGCTACAGAAATGAACTAGATGAAGGATCGTAAATTCATAGCTCTTGAGCCTCTTGTGGTTTACCAACAATTCAGGTGTGGCTCAAGCACTCAGACAAAGTCACACCACAGCAGCAGTGTCATGGTGGTGCCAGCCCTATGGCAATGCACATACCCAGCAAGATGATGGAGCAATCTAATGGGGAACGTCTACTCAATTCATTGGTTCATCCCCACCATTAGGAGATGGAGGTAGCTCCTTCAGAGCACTGCTGATACTTCCCACATGACAAATATTTCCTGGAGCACTCTTCCCAAGTTTGGCCTTCTGAATCTCAGTTCCTTCAAAATTTTCTAATAGTACTCCTAACATCAAGAAAGTTGTTTGCTCCACCACTGGATATGTCTGGTTTGCTTTTTTTTTTTGACCCCTCAGTCAAGTAAAAGTCATATATCAGCAGGGATCTTGCTTGACATGAAAAGGTATTATGTCTGCAAAAAGCATTCGTTCCTTAAGAAAAAAAAAAAGACACAGAGTATACTAAGACTGTGTTTTCTGCCCTGACTCCAAGTGTGAAGACTCTGCTGGTCAGATTGCTACAGGGACTTAGGAGGCTGTATGGAATAAGTGGGACACAAGGAGATAAAACACTTTTATCACTTAATCTGGAAAGCTAACATGACTTCCCCTTCTATATGGGGAAAACAAAAAGGAGACACTCTTAACAAATAAAACCTTCATTCAAATACTCAAAAAAAGAAGTGAGAATATTTTTTTCCACTTAAATGGATTATATTGAAGTATCACTCACCAAAATATGTTTCAAATAGTTTATACAGTCCATCCAAAACATGGTCAAAAATTCCACAGTCTTAATGAACTTTTTTTTGTTGTTTTTTGAGTCTACTCATCTGCCTGTTTTGTTGGGGGACCATGAGGCAGGCAGATGAATGTAATCCTGCAAGGAGTTTGGTAGGGGTCGCAGCTTAAATAAGAGCCATGACTGTGTAAATAGTTTGACAATCATTTCAACTGCATTGCTGCCTGACAGGGATAGATATCTGATGGCCTTATTTCCATATGAGAACAGGAGATATTTTAATAACCACACCATTTTTCACCAGCAGGCTATGAATATTCAATAAAAAATATTTCCTAAAGTATCTTATCGTGGCCTTCTTTCCTTCCAAATGAAATTTAAAAGAAAATGAGGAAAAAGTCACAGCTGTTTGCTGTACTTATCCATTTACTAACTTACTTGCTGTTGTTTTGTGTAATACTACAACTATTCAATAATCACAAGAAATCCTGGATTGCAAATACCTTATTTCACATCTTCAGTTCTGCTCTAAATACTTATCCTTAGGTATTTTAAAGATGCCCAGAAAGTAGTAACCACCGCTGCTGTATCTTTCATGTTAACCTCTTCTTCGTGGCTGTTTGACAGAGTATAAAAGACGGTGTAAATTGTACTAGCCTGACACCATAAAAAGCTTCAATAAAAAATTAATCAGAAAAAATTAATTTTATTCCTTTATCAGACTTGTAAGCAGAGAAACCAGTGATTGTAGGAGCACAGGAACCAAAGTCTGTATTAATGCCCAGCTGTTGTCCCTTAAGATTTATGCTTGGGCAATGAAGACAATCTTCTTTTACTGCTACTATGCCACCTTAATATATAGATAGATTAGAGCCGTCGATATAACACCTCCCAGGCACTACAAATATTTAGGGTCTGGAATTATTTCTACAGAAGCCAATGGAAGTCTCACTGATGATATTAATGAATGTTGGACTAGGTTCAAAGACAGGGAAAGAAAAGGTTATGTTCCTGTGAGTACCTTAGGCCTATTCTGACTTCCACTATATGTTTTATTTTTTTCAAGCATTTAACAGGAATAAATATTTGTATAGGTGTTACAGAATTGTGCTATGGGGAAATGTTGGATTACAAAATAAACTGCATTCCTGACAAATTGTAATTACTGCCCAGGAGAGTGAACACCAAGAAAATGCTTCCTCTCAGTTGTGGGAACCAGGCGTGTGCTGTGCACCTGATCAGAAAAAAAAAGAAATCCACCAAATAAAAAAAAAAATAATAAAATTCCCACAACCTGAGAACTCACACAGATTCACACCAACATGTTTGGGATTTCAGAGTTCTGTGCAGATGTCAGATGAGGGACTGGGATAAGAAGAACCAGTGCCTGGTTACTATGGATATATGAGATGACAAAGGAAATTTGAGATTAGAATATCACCCCCACATCCAGAGGCCAGAAGCATACCTCCTGTTTACCAGAAGTAATTCCTTTCACTTCCATGACATGGATCCAGATAGACATAACATGTGCAAAGGACAGGATCTGGCCCCTTCACCTCTTCCTTTTTCCACAGTGCTATGTCAACTGTTTCAAAGATATGTCACCATCACCTCAAAGTGTTAAAAAAAAAAAACCCTACTATATGCCAAGCCTCAAAATTCCTGAGATATGCTAAAAAGTAGACTTAAAAATAATAAATGCTTAGGTCTTCATTTGCCTACTCCCTTTCACAGTGTGTGAAGTTCAAGTATTTCAGAATTTTCTCTAAAGCCACATGGGCCAAAAATGTATTCTTTTTCCAATAAGAAATGAGGTTCTCAGGTGAAAACCAGATAGCAGTCTATCTTATGGAATTCATGAAGCTGGAAGACTCTCAGGGCAAGGTGACAGGGTCCAGTCAGATGAAAGCAAGAGGTGGGTGGCCAGCCAGAGTTAGTGGGGGCTGATCCTTCTTAAAAACCAGACAAAACTGAGTCGGAGCCAATTTGTGGCATGGTAAGCATGACCTGAGATCACATGCATAATAGGTGCCCCCACATCCTGCCACACAGGCAGGCACCGCTGTCATTGATCCCTCAACATGTGCCCTCACCTACCCCAACACACCTAATTCCCCTCATCACCAGGTTGATGGGGATTGATGTGCTCTTCCATAGTCCTCCCAGGGCCTACCCACCTACCTGGAGGGCGCATGATATCTTTTCATGGAAATGGGAGCACAGAGTCACTATGTGGGGCTCCAAAGACCCCATGATGACCCACTCCCCTTCTGCACCGAGCCCGGGGCTTACACATCCCACCTGCCAGAGCTGGAACCTCTGCACACCCCAGGGCTTACAAACAACCGTCCGGGGCAAAAAGAAAGTTGAAGGGCACAAACTGCCTCTATGAAGGGGTCTTTAACAAAAGGCTCTTAAACGTATGTGAGATATAAGTCAATATAAGATCAATAACGTGGGCACATCTTTCTCAGTTTCCCAATTCAAGTGGACCATCCTTGGGCTTAGGGCAAAGTCCTCAGAGGTGTTCTCCACCATTCTTTTTCAGTTTATAATTTTTCTCTGAATCACGGAGTCAGTCAGACAGCCTGTCTGTCTCTCCTTTGTCCCAGTCAATTTCCTTTGATCTTGCCTGGACACTCAGCTAAATAAAAACAAGTTCCTCAGCCCCTCCTTCCTGTGGTATATTTTACCTTCAAAAACAGCAGGCTTTACTTCTCCAGCCACTCCTGATTTTTCATTTCTATTATCTGTGGGGAAAGAGGGATCAACTCTCCACCTGTCCACCTCTTGGAGAAGCTACAGGAATCAATTCTCATAGCATCTGCCAATCTCTCATCCTTCATCCATCTTTCCAGCTAAACATGGGATGAGTAAGGCTCACTAATACAACATTATTTCCAGCTTCTCATCTCAGAGAAGGCCAGAATGAAGACTAGTAAGCTTTACCAACAGTAGGAGACACACTGAAAACCTACCTGTAGTGTATGGATGTCAAAAGCTTCCCATTGGGGCAAAGGTTGAGGCAATAACTTTTCTTTTATGTCACAACAGCCTCTTCCAACTGACCAGCTCTCACCTCTCTCTGTAACAGCCCCATTCAGAAAGGCTGAGACACTAATATATTTTTCGTCACAGTTTTCCCAGAAGCAGGGAAACACAACTTTAAAGTGAGTGGGAAACTGAGGTACGGAGAAACTGAGTAGCACACCAAAGGTCACACAGGTAGGCTAGCAGATCAGGGTCTCTAAGGCCACTCTTGAGTGCATCAGCTACTCAATCACTCCTCCTTCCTTCAGGTTTAGAGCCAGGAGTTGATGTCTGAGCTCCCTTTTAATAAAAAGAAAACCAGGTAAAGCTTTCAGATATGGATCCAAGACTGAAGCTTTAATTTTCCACAGAAGCTCAGTTTGCTCCAGTTTCAGGTCAGGACAGTTAAAGAAAACCTTCTGGGCCACAGTCTTCACTCCTTCAACCCTACACAAAATCACTCAAACTGAGGCAGCTTAACCAAAGTTGCCCTCTTATCTTTATCTCTCACTCCTTGGATGTAGCCCTCACCCAAATGAAGCTGAATCATGCAAAGCAAAAAAAGAAAAAAATGACACTGATTGTGAAAAAGTGAGAGAGAAGGTAGAGGAGAAATGCCATTCCCTTCCCCCCCCCACCTTTTCCATAAAATCCTGCCTTTACAAGCATATTACTTCAGCAAATGCAGGGAGCATTTGGGATGAAGTTCAGCCTCCACCTGTAGTTGATGTCTGGACCAATTCTCCAGTGCAGCCAGTGTGTTAAGGCTCATAACTTGTCCTTCTAAGCAAAAGTACACCAAAGACAATGGGGAATTAATACTTTGGGTGGGATAACAAGTATTTAAATAGCTTTCCAACTCAATGAGGCATTTTAAGCTTTTCATTAGCAGTAATTATGCAAGAAGTAGAGGTCACCACCAGAAATTTTACAGAGATGAAAGAGGCAGGATTCAAAATGAATTTAAAGTTAGAAAATTAGATTGTACATTAACACAGGAGACAGATAGATGGAAGCTATTGTCACTGTGAATCATTGTCTTGAAAAATTAATTGCCTTTTTTCTTTTTCCTTACATTGTTTTTTTGCAACTTTTGACTATTAAAACACAAAAGTTTTAAGTCTGAGGTGCTATTAACAAGACTCTGTGAAGTAAATAAAGAGAAACATCATGTTGAATTAGCCCCCTAAATTATCATGCAACTATTCATTTATGATTTCATACAGGGAACAAAAGAAATGCCATCTTTTGGCAAACAAGATCTTTCCCTCATTGTTTCTATCTACTTCATCAGGCCAAGCCAACCCAGAGAGCTAGAGACTTTGGTTGCTGATATAGAAACCGAAGTTCTCTACCCCAAAAATGCTTCCATGTAGGTGGATTCTGAGCAGCGACATTTAAAGGATCACAGACCTTGTGTAAGATGCTGCCTTTCTCTCCAGTAATATTCCAGGAGTAGCAACAGAAGAGCTGTAACACAGCTGGAGGCCCTTGGAAACCATTCTGATTTACTGAAGTAGCTACATAGAGCACTGTGAAGCTGACCCTCGTGCTCCATCGAGAGCGAGCCTCTACTTAGAAAATCCATCTTTCATTTTCGCACCACATGGGTCAGAATCCCTGAGGGACTGTGGACTTTCAAAATGCAATTTGCCTATTCTTTGAAAGGTCGTGGTGTACAAAGCCAGCCTCAGTGCTCAGCAAGAGTGCTGATGCTGGGCTTTCCACCCAGCATGCTTCCTCACTCCGGGACAGCTATAGCCTCATTAGGAACAAATGCTGATTGTGCCCATGCACAAATGTTGAGCAGGAGGATGAAGGCAAGCAAAAACTTCTTGAGCCTTTGCCCCATGCCTTGCAGCTCTGTAGAGACAAGCTACAGATTAGGTGCTCAGATCAAATTCCTAAGAGGTATTTGAATCTTTAACCAAGCAAAGTTTCACAGAGAGATGTAATCAAGGGCCTCTATCAAGATGGAATTAGCTTACTGATGGGAAGCGGACTTCCTGAAACATGGGAACATTATTCACCACAACTAGAAGGACAACCTGTTTGATTTTACAAATGTACAGATTCTTTAGAAAGCAACCAAGTCACCTGTAATGGGCTTGTTCTCTAAATGTCACTACTGTCCATCCAGAGGAACTGGCAATGTGATTACTCTAGGTTGGCAGTGCTGAACAAATACATACAACCTGGCACAACCTCGTTTTCTTTATCCGTTTTTGATTCAGGAGGTGAGAGTTTCAAATGGACTGAGCAACTCAGGAACACACGTTTGAAGCCATCAGCAGGACATGCTACAAAATCATGGAGCACATCAAAAGTCTTGCTCTTCAAGAGTCAGAAGCAGCCAAGTCCTCAGCAAACTCTGCTAACAAGTGAAACTCATTTGGCTTTGAGTGTGATACACTGATTTCTAGCAGCTGCCAAGCTGTCCATAATAGCTTTAAAATACACTGTAATATAGCAGGATGAAAGTTACAGTATATTCTTATAGAGCTGCAGAAGCTGTAATTTCATGTTCGAGCAGCAAGAGGCTGGATTCCTTTAGAAATGGATGTGAGTTCACTTCCTGGTTGCACTAGTAAAAGACCTCTGTGATTATAAGACACAGGAGAACCAAGGCTCTATAAATGTGAAGCAATAAACCTTCCTGAACTAAATAATGTAGGGGCTGCCTGTTCCTGTTTCAAATACAAGCTCTGACAGTACAAGTTAAAGCAGATTATGAGTTAATTCATTCAGGGGCCGCTACTGGATAAATAATAACAGCAAATGATACTTCACAAAAGACATACATTGAGTTAAATAATGTGGACCCTCCTCAAACAGAGAGAACTGCCTGCTTGTAAGAAGTCTTTAGTTTTGATTAATCATTTGTAATCTGATCAAATGGAAGAAAGCAAGATGCCTGCTGCAAATGACTATTTTCCCTTTCTTAACAGCTGACCCAACAATTGGGCACCCTTCTGGGTTGAGGAACAAATTAATATTCCTCAACTGACTTGAAAGCATTTAAAGACTGAAACAGGCTGCATATGGGGATGTAGCTAAAAGTGGGTTAAGTAGTAAGCAATTAGCTGCATATAAACCATGAATCAGTCTGTTTTGATGATACGACTGTAATTTCAGCTTTTGCCTTTTCAGTACGTTTCACAAACACAATAGGCAGGCTTACGCTGAAATGTGAGCAAAATATAACTCTTCTGCTGAATGAACACGCTTCTTTTTCATTCCTCACTGCTCTCTAGGAACCAGGAGGAAGGTTCAGTACAGCAGACGCTTTCTGAAGTTGTGTTTGTATGATCAAGCCCTTCAAAAAAACACAACAAAAAGATTCGCATTAACATTTGAGTGTCCCATTGGGAAATGAAAAACATCACCAATATGATCAACAGATCAGATTCTCTGTGTGATACCATATTTTTAAACAGATCAGTATGATTGCCTATAAAAAGTTGGTAAGTACTAACCAGATGATTTCTTCTAGCTAAAATTTCCCCCTTTCCTAAATTGGAAGTAAGGGTTATATTTTATATTTGTTTGTCAAGTTTGTTGGTTTTTATCATTATGAGACAATAAATACTTAAATCTCTACCGGAATTCATAGCATGAAATTATTACTGATGTTTGAAAATGAGACTAGGGGTAACAAAGAAGTTCAAGAAACATGAAATGGGGAGTGCATTAATCTGGGGAATGCAAGAAGAAAAAAAAGCAACACTAAAAACTCTTCAGATTCATCTTAGAGTTTCTATCCTAAACTATTTTAATTGGAGCCATTTTATGGTTCAAGTCACTTACAGTGCTTGATTTGAAAGACATTGTCAGAGGCCTGGTCTATACTTTGATTAGTAACATAAAATCTGATCAAACATACTGGGTTACACAGTGACCAGTGTTAAAAGGAAGTTAAAAGAAAAAAGGGTACAGCCATGGTTGTTTTAACCACTAACCACAACAAAAGGCTAAATGAACAAAAATTTTATAAAGATTGATTGGTTTTGGTTTTTTTTTTGTATGTGATTATTTTTAATTCTTTGGACTTTCTCCCACATTTCCTTCTACTCAGAGGATTTTAGGTTAAAACGTGTTCTCTGGCTGGCTGGAGAGAAAGGGAGGCTCTAGGGGGACACATCCACTGAAGCAAGCTGCAGCACCATGAATTGTGATAGAGCCCTACTTTAATTTAGTCAGCACTTCATATGTGAAATATATCAGCAAATTGTGTTTATTTCTTTCCTACTATGCACACACAGGAAAATGCCCTTTTGTGAAGATGGAATCAAGGATACAAAGGGAAACTATTTTTTCAGAGATGCAGCCTTCACCTCTGCTTTTCTTTAGCATCTCAAAACTTCATGGGTAACTTTTGAACTCTAGTTTTCTTACTGTTCCTGCTCCGTTATGTAGGCATACAACTCCAAATCACTAATGACATTTATATTGCAATTGTAAGCCTGGCCTTGGAACTATTTCACAAACAGACCAAAGGATTTCAGAGCATTAGCCATGGTTAGGATGAGCCCAAACTGCAAAACAAGAACCCAAGCTCTTACACAGTGTAGTAACAGGGGTACTGGTCCTTGTTACAGACCTGAGTTGTGTTTTAAGAACACAGTAAAAAAACTACTTCCTTTCTATATGCAAAATCAATGTAACTACAATAAGAATAAAACATAGATATTATTAGAAAGAAATTATGTTTGTCAGCAATCATAGAAGTAGGATCTAGAGGATAGGAATGCCTTTTTCTTCTCTTATTCATGCATGTACTTCTTTTCATAGCATGTTGTGATAGCAACACCAATGATGCAGCGCTGCAGTGATTTATTGACAGTTTGGTAGGTAAAGGGAAAACAGCTAGTTAAGACAGCAAACGTGTCTGGAGCAAAGAATAAAATGAAGAATTTCTGGCTGCAGTTCACATCAAACTGCTGTAAATTAATAACACAACTGTATCACATCTTCATCTTCTGTTCCAAGAATGGTTTTCTCTACTTCAGTCAACTAAATGATAAGATCATTTTGTGGGTGGAAACACCAATTCCTGACCTCTTCTCAGAGTTTTTCTCTACATACTGATGCATGGGTATGGCTGTGGGTCTTGGAGCAGGCTCAAGAAGGACCCTCTCTCCAGGCATGACTCTACATTAACCTCTATTGTCCAATATTTGTTTTTAAAGTAAATTTTTTCATTCCTAATATGACCACATTAAGCCTGAGTGAGTAATGGAACACACTCTGGTAGTCAGAGTAGTGTTGTGGAACGGTTCCTTCTCCTTACCACATTTAAACACAGAGAAGATAGCTAGCAGTCAGCTAGAAGTTTAGTACCTTAGTTCTGGTTTACCAATGGAGAAATGATCTTACCTTGATAGGATTTTAAAAAACATTTACAGGAGAAACAGAATAGATGCAACTGCTCTTTGAGCATTTCTCTTATAGAAAAACCTTGTGAAGTTTGATAGGAATTTAATACATACATTTATAGTTGTTTCCTATAGTTGAGTAGAAGTGACTTATAAAGGCCTGCAGCTATTAAAACACTCCTGCCTCCAGTGGAGAAAGGCCAAGAAAGACACTGTTGGCATAACACAGAATGAAATAATTTCTCTTTTTAACCATCCTGTAGGGCCCTATGCATGTGATGTGATTATCTATTTAATTCTGCATTCATTTTCCCATGTAAACTAAATGGTGTAGGTTTTTTTCCTCTGAAGTCACATGGTGTCTGTCACCACAAAAAACAGCCTACATGCAGCTGAATCTTGTTTTGGAGCCTAAATTCTTGCATATGGTTTCTAGATGGAGGCAAATATCACTGCAACGGAGCTATTTAACTTCTATATTGTCACACAATGATTAATTTCTCTTTTATTTTCAGCATGAAAGTCTGTGGCATAGACCCCCATATGGTAAAATAATAGGCTGAAAGATTAGCCATCACCACCATCTGTTATTCGTCCCTGATTTCACTCCTCCTTTCAAGGGCTGATTGCAATTTCAAAATCTTTCATTGAATGAGTCTATTTTCTTTCAAGTTATTACCTAGATGACTTCAGTAATTCTATATAGATGGGGCCTGAAAAAGAAATGCTGAGAGCAGTGAACGCGTGTAATACATTTGCATAATGCAGTGGAAAAGAGGGTGCTGTGAGAGGAAATTCGCAGTCTCAGTTCACCCATCAGTATTTACAGGAGTGTAATTCCATTGCCTGTTTTGCAGTGGCACCAGAGAGCCACGCTGCTGCAAGACAGAAATAAGGTCTTCAATGTCCCATTTCTTACCCGTCACCCATTGTGCACAACAGGTGAGAGATAATAAATCATTCCTTCTTTTAGTATGCCTGTCTATTACATGTTGTTTTCTTTATATGAGTACTTACCTCTATATAGGTGAATTTATTATGTCCAACGCATAGGAAAGTAAAAGGGAAAGGGAAGGAAGGAAGGATAAGGAAAGCCAAACAAAGAGCAAACATATATCTTAGGTAAGCATGAAAGGGAAATCAATAAAGAAACCTAATCTGTAATCAAGATCCCCATGAATTTGTATGACTGACAGGCTCTAAGTCAAATTAATATGTGCTGTACCTTTGGCATGCAGCCCTTCAAACGCCTGCCAATCTTTGCAGAAGAACCTTTGCCATTTAAAGGCTGGGCACTGCTGGCAGAGCAGACACTGGTTGTGCTGCGCAGTGCTTTGTGGTAAGCATGAATCATTCTCATGGATGAAGGTAAGACAACTAAGCCTGGTAAGCAAACACTTCTGTTTAGCCAATGGCAAATTTTACTTACAGAATCCACACTACACTTTCTTTTTTTTTTCTTTTTTTTTTTGCAGTGGGGGATACTACAAAGACATAAGCTGCATCTCCACATTTTACCAGCAGCAACATTGGAAGCTGCTGCTGTTTCCAAAACAGAAGTAGAAACAATAGTAGCCCTATTTATGTTCCCATTTGAGCAGGAAAAAGCTCCTGACCTTCGTTCCTTTGGACAATGTTGTATTTAAAAGTACCCTCTTCCTTTTCTGCTTCTGTGTACAAGTTCTAGCTGGGGACCCCCCTGAAGGCTACAAAGTTTTTCTTGTTTAAAATTTGAAGCTATATGTACAACATGCCATCAATGAAGAGTGACACTTTTCTATGAGAGCAGTAAAAATGTTCAAGTTCTATAGCAATCAAAATTTCACTATCACATTTTCCATTTTGAGTGAGCAATTGCTTTATTCCAGGCTATCATTAAAAACACTTAGACTACAGGATCTGCCTGTGTTGATGCCCTTCTTTTTACACAAAATATTTAACTTGCAGCTTTTTACTCCATTCTGTCAGTGGAACGAATGCTAACTAACATGTCATGACTGGCCTGCATTTGCTCCACAAGCTGATTCGAATCACATGTGCTCTGAGACACTGAGGTGTGGGCACACTGCAACTCTAAAATCCCACTCTTCCCCTTAGCCTGGTGGCTTGGGTCCCATTGTCTGTAACACACCCTGTCATCTTAACTTTCTATATTAGAGTTTAGACATATGAAAATGACTTCCCTGCTTGTAGAGTGCCTAGTATATCATCAGAAAACAATAAACAAAAACCTCCAAGAGGTACTTCGTGCCACATAGAGTGAACTTTGTTTTCTAGACCCATCACTTCAATTGTTCACTGTGGGATATCAGGCCAGATTCTTAGTGGAAGTAAATCAGCACAGCTTTGCTATGCGTGACAGAGCTGCCCCAAAACTGAGCTACTAATGTTTATGCACAGGAACAGTTTAAATGTCACTCTTATGTCTGGCTCATGATTCAGAAGACCATAACTGTTTGACATAGCCCATGTATTTGTTATTTTAGGGGGCTGGTTGGAAGGAGATGGCAAAGGTTTAGGAGTCAATGATCTCCATCAGCTCTACAAACAAGGCAAGACTGCTGGGCTTTGTTTTCTTTTGGGAACTTTCCAAGCATCAGTACTTTGCAAGTTACCCCCATAGGCAATCCAGTGTCTGTTTCAAGTTAATGCGCTTTGTTTTTCAGGCCACAAATAAAATCAGAACAAAGTAAAAGTTCAGATTTGTTTGAAAACAACCCAAATTGTGTATCGTGTGAAAAGAAAGGTAAAAAGAGGGTCAGGGAAACTGGGAGAAGAGAGGGCATGGGATAGGGAAAAGCTCTCCAGAGGAGGGAAAGTGGTTTTTAACACACAGAAAAAGAATAAACTGAAGAGAGGAGAAAAAGATAATAGTTATAAAGTCTATAAGAAAATCACTATGAAATACCTTAGCGCTCTTTCTCCTGGTGAGGTTCTGGTCTCACTCGTAAGAGGGCCAAGGGGACTGAAAACATGAGCTCTCATATTACTTTTGTATTAGAGGCACATGAAGCAGATGACAGCAATACAATCAAGATACAAAGCCAAATTCTGCCCTCGATTACAGTCATTCAACTAATTTGACATCCATGTTCAATGTGATCTTTTAATTCTCTGATTTCCGAAAAAGCTCTAACAACAATGGAGGACTTGCATCAGTTAGATATCACACACATACCTTTGTTAAAACAAACATAACCATAGAAGGATTTTAGAGAGAGATTTTTTTTTCATAACAGCAAAGAGCTGTTGAGGGAGGCACCTTTGTTTCCAAATCTGTGAATATGATGATTTCTCCCTTACCTTATATTTGCTTTCATCTCACAGCTCTTTTCTCAAGGATGGCACCAGAGTTAGGCTACTAACTTGGTGCTTGGAAGACCTAGTTCTACAGTTCTCCATCCCTTTACAAGTATTGGATGAGTCTGGGGACAGAGGATTACATTTTCCCTACAACGTAATAGGGCAAAGGAAAACAAAGAAAATGTGCACTTCAGCAACACGTTCTGGTAGTACCTTTCCTAGATTAACATATTTTCTCTCCTGTGTCAGATGTATTGCTTTGTGAAGCCTGCCCCCAAAATTTCCATTGACTACCATGGAAACTGCATTGGGCCAGTAGTAGCCATAGTGATGCCAGATGATAAGAAGCTATGCATATGACTGCAGTAGAGAATTGCTCGCTGAATACTAAATTCAGATGAGTGAGTGCATTGGATCCAAAGTAATCAGAGTTGAGCACAAACACAGACAGGGAACCACCCACCAACACAAAACCTACTTAAAAATTATGCAAATACTTTGTGAGAAATTAAAGTAGGGTAAAACTATATTCAGTGATAGAACCACTTATGCACTGTAAGTGGGGTAGTTTTACCTTTGATCCACCAGGCAGGTTCATCCTTCCATGAAGATAAGCAAAACAAAGGAAAGGAGGGAAAAAAAAGCGAAACCATCTGATTTGACTGAGATGAATGCTGAGCAACTGAACTGGCAGGCTCAAAGAACTGAAAATAGGAGATGAAACCTTTGAAATCCATGTCACCACTTCAAGACTGGGTTCAAATCAGCAGTGACCCATAGCTATCATAATACCTGAGCGAGATTTTGGTAGCTTCCATGAATTGAGTTTGGGTTCTTTGTCCACTTCAGACCAGACGGAGACACCAAGCAATTCAAAATCCAAAACTGCACTCTCAGGCTCTTGGAAGAAATGAAAAACTAAATCTCATTTGTGAAATTGAAAGGAATTGTGTCCTTGTCAAAAGCCAAAGATTAACAGGGCCGAGACTTCCTCCCTACACTGCTCTGTTTAATAGTAAACCTCAGTGCCTGGATATTACAATTAGGATAGCCAAAGAGAAATTCAATACAGATGAATGTGTTAACTGTCATCTGGGATAAGAAAATTTGTAGAAAGGAGAGAAATTTCCATTGCTCCTGTAAATTGTGTGACTAAGCTTTGCACCTTTTTTTGGCTGCTGTTTATTTGTTTTTCTCTGAAAACAATTCAGAAAAACTCAGGTGTAGGCTTCACCAGGCAGGGAAAAATTTGCAATGTCCAGTTATCACCTTGCCCAAGCATTTTATTCCCTTTGCAAGAGACAGAAAAACACGTTCTTGCCTTTCAAAAGGCCTCTTGCTAGCACCAATGAAGAGATGCAATTGAAAAACAAAGCAACATTTTAGATATTTTCCTTTCATTATAAAGTTTCAAGGCTTTCTCATGTAAGTAAGAAACAGTGCGGGACAAGGAGAGAAGCATACAACACCATCCTCTTGGATGATTATAAAAATAATAGAAAAAGAGCCATTTCAGTAAAGCTGCAGTAAGAAAAAGAAAAAAGGAAACTTTATGTGCCACGGATACAGCTAGAGAAGCAGTCAACAAAGCGTGATTAACGACAGCTTGAAAATGTTTCTCCAACATACATATTGAATGCATGAGGGAATATATTTTCGCTATTGCTCTTAAAATTAGTCTGCAGATGATCTTCCCAGATGAGCTAGGCACTTACCTGATGTCTAAATGTATTTACTTCCACAAGAAGAGACACTGATATAATGGCAATTTTGTGCAATGCAAATCACACTAAACCATTGATTTTTTTTAAGTTCAGCAGCTGATCTTCCACGGCTGCTTACAAATGCAGGCAAGAAGACCACACTGATTGCAGCAGTAAACTGGACTCATATCTCACATTGGTTTGAAGGTGCCGTTTGACAAGTGCTGCTTAAATAAACCTGGGCACGTCAGTTATTTTCAAATTATTTACTTGTTACAGTCACTCACAACATAAAAGCCAGCAATCAGTCATTAGTACGCAGCAGAGGAAATTTTCCCAGGGTATTATGTATCGTGTTTGGACAGTTAGAACTCACCGCTATTATTTATTCACGCCACTATAAATTATTCTTCTCAAAATGAACCCAAGTCACGTAAATGCTGACTTGGAAAGTACCAGAGGCCTCTCTCTTCCTGCAGCGTGTATGTTTCCTTTCTAATAAACTTCCTACCTAAAAATGGAAAACCAAAGGCTAGTGGAGCTTAGGTGTTTAAAATCAATGCCCTGGAGGCGTGGGGGAAAGCAGCTTGGTTAACGTTTGCTGTGTCCCTTATAAAGCTCTAAATGTGTTAAGGGCTTAAATTGTTCCAGCGTTTCAAAACAGCACTGCTGAAAGGTGTGAATAACTTTCATACTGGTGTAAGCATCAAATTGTCACAGGCTTTTTACTTCTTCCCTTTTGGTTGGTTTTCTAATATACTGTTATGTATTAAAATACATTGTTAATATTTTCTGCTGTCAAACCACAGCCAACGAGGCACTCCAGATACGCAGCAGTTTTGAGTAACCGCGCACGGTGTCACTTACAGCAAGGAAACCAGCAGCAGCCAACCAGACCGAGTCAGCCCTCCGTGCAGAGAAAGGGCTTTTGGGACACAGATGCTGTTCGTATTCCCAGCGTGATGCAGTCTGCTAGAAACTGTACTCTAACACCAGTTCATTTTATGCAAGCCTCCTGATAGGCAACGATGTTGTCTCGTGGACATTGTTAACAGGCCTTGGATATAAACCAGGGAAAATGAGGTCTGAAGAGCTCCCTGGGAGTCATTATAACTAGCCAAATTTTGGTACTGAATTATCATTAAATTGAAGCCATTTCAAAGTGTCTCTGTGGTGGTTCGTTCCCACAGACACTTCCACAAATAGTGGAGGAAAAAAGATTTCCCCTGTTAAAAGAGGAAACCTCCCCGCTTTGAAACCAAAGACCTCCCGCCCCGCCAAAAGAAAAAAAAAAAAAAATCTTCTACCCCATTTTGAAAATGCACAATTTTGAAAGACAGTTAGCCAGAAATACTGGGGATGAACTCATAGCAGAGAAATCGAGTTGCACTCATAGGTCCAACGGATGTTCTGAGGCTCATCCTGCTCCCACTGAAATAAGTGGATAATGCAATGCCCTCTGAAGTTATCAACATTGTTGCAGAGTTAAAGCCAAACTTTTTCAACACGTGGCCTTTAAGCACAGACCATGTTATGCCCCTTAGCTTCCACAACAGTAGAAGCCCCTTCGCTACCCCAGCATGTTGTGGAGACCAAGTATCTCACAGATGCTGGTCCAAGCCATGAACAAGTTGGAAATTTTCAGTAGAAAGTTTTGTGTCTCACTGTGTTTAGTACTTCTCCTAAATTACAAGAAATGTAAACATAACCAAAAGTTGTGTTCATCAAAGGCTGACCAAGCAGACAGTTTCAGTTCTAACGTGCTCTGGGATATTTGTGCTACAACTTCTGTATCTGACTTATGCAAACACACAGGTCAGAATCATGCATTCTGGGGCTAACTGCCTGCTCAAATCTGTGACAGCTTTATTGTCGTACCATGGGAGAAGCAGATACTTCCTTTGAAAATAACTTGAAAATGACTTTGTCATTATTTTAGGCATCACTGACATTTCTTTGGGATTTTCTGTCTGTAGCTCCATCAGACAGAGAGATGCAATTCTACTGACAAGTTGCCCCTGGAGCATGCTATAAATGGGATGTCATGCCTCACTTAAATGTTCTGGACATACCTTCTTGTTTCATACATTTGGCAAAATTTATCTCACAGATGCAGAAAACATACATGTTGAAGAAAATTATTTTTGTTACTTAACTCACATAAACACTGCTGAAGGTATTGGCAAATAAAAGAATTTGCTTCCACTGATTGCTGCTGCCATAAAATGTCTTAGAAAACTGTTTCTCCAGAGCCTTCAGTGATATGGGACAAGCAGTTTTGATTTAATCATAAATATGTATATATTTAAATGTTTTGATAATTTCTTCTACACTTAGACACATTTCTCTCCTTTTTTTTCAAGACAGGACCAAAACCAGCTGGCCATTTTCTGAGTCAGGTTATTCTAGTGTTATCTTTATTTGTCGATAAAGTTTGAAGAGACAGAAGCTCCTACAGACTAAAATCAAACAAGATCAATTTTTGCAAGCTCAAGAAGATCAAATAATGTGAACAAGCACTGAGAGACAGATCTTTGATGGATATAAGTTGTAACCAATGGTGTACATAAATTAGAGGCATGGCCCTTGAGCTTTGGTATTTCTTCTGCAGGACCTTAGGTTTGGAACTCCTGAGGTCCCTATTTACCCATTTCCTTACAGAGAATGTTTCCCACTTAAATAAACATTCTCAGGGCTCTTTGCACAGGACAGGAAGTCCAGGAGTTAGATTCACTCATGATCTTGCTGAAATGAGTTATTTATTCTTTCAATTAATTATTCAGTTATGTGTTTGCTATCATTTTACTGGTTTTTCATCTCTTTTTTTTTTCCTTTTTTTTTTTCTCTTCATTTTCAGGACATGATCCTTGCAGGAAAGAGCTACACAACCAAGACAGCTGCTAAAGAATTATGTCACTCATTAGTTTCACACCGGAAAAGTAAATATGCTAGCAAATGTCTTACACGTCTGTGTTTATTTGTGAGCAATAACTAGTCTGGAGAATGTCTATGGCTGTGACTTAAGTGTAATAAACCAAAACAATACAAATGTCAACACCTTGGTTGACAAATGCAAAGCAAAGCACATGGGTTTATCCTAAATTGAAAGTCCCCTTTCGCATGTAGGGGAATGCTTGCAATTCCACTTGCTGCAGAGGAAAGCCAGGATCACAGTGACTGAGGAGACCTCCAGCCGTATCTCACAGAGCTAATAGTTTGTTCTCCCATCACCAGCCTGGGTGGGATGCAGCTGCCTAGATGTTTGTTTATGAAACTCCCAAGCTTTGCTCATCAGACTATGCTGCTTGAGCTAACAGCCAAGTCCTCTTCCCTGACCTATCCCAGTGACTTGTGGAGCCTGTGGGGAGCCAGGAGAGGGAAAACTTCCCCCCCCCGTATGCTGAATAGCAGCTCCATTTGCAGAATTTCATTAACTATTGCAGCTGCAGCAGAATCACTTTTAAGTGTGGAAAAGAAAAATAAAACAAAACACAAAAAACAAACACAAACAAACCAAACCCCAGCAGACCCAGAAACTGAACTACAGATTCTGCAGTGGTTCTGCTCCCTCATCTGCTCCCCTGCTGAAGAGCTCTCAGGGACACTGGAGCAGGGCATGCCTGGAGCTCAGTCCCCAGTGCTTGCTCCTGTCCTGCAGGAGACCCTTCCTAGCTGTGCTGCCAGCAGGGACAGCTGCAATGCCAGAGAAGTAGAGACCACTTGGTAATATCCCTTAAAGAGGTGAAGCAGCACTCCTAGGTTTCTTCTAAAGTACTAGGAGACACAGATACTGCCATATAAGCCCAAAGCTACCTGAAACGTGTTTGTTTACGGAGCAGATATCATCAATGCTACATCAGTTGCTGCTGAGACCACAGCTCTTCACATCATTTTCAAGCCTTTTAAAAAACCCTTTTCATCCTAAAATTTACAGCTAAGAGACACAGCAGATCCAGCTTCCCCCATCTCTCCAAGTTTCAGTATCAAATCGGTCACCGTGTCTGGGTTTCTTGAAAATTTGAATTTCAGAATGGACCACAGGCTTATGAGCTCTGCCTGCCCCCACTGGCACACGGTCCATAATCAAAATCAGCTCTTGATGGACCTGTTAGCATATCTAGTTTACTTCTCATCCAGTTTTGACTTTCCCTAATCCCCTCGATCTTAAGCCATAAAATAACACCGATCACTATGGACAAAGGCAGTGCAACAGCTCATACTTCTCTCATGCTCTCTCTCAAAGGCAGCCCACACTTGACCTGTAAGCATTATTTTCACAGGATGCAGAAAATCAGACTGTAGCTTTGTCTATGCAACCATTCTGGCCAGGCTCCTCTGTTATTACTGTCAGTAGAATATTAATTCCAGAGATTTAATAAGAGGGTTTGTGATTTTGTGACTTTTCTGCAGCTGAGGTAAATTGGAGATGTGAGTACATAATAGCTTAAAAATCCCAACACTTAGATCAAGCAACATCAATGAGGTTAGATGGTCAGAATATGAACCATAAGCAAGTAGCCACTTCTCAGGATAATGAAACTAGGGGTTTTACCTCAGAGCAGACAATAGGTTGATATGCATGTAAGAAAAACAGGTACAGAGTTGTGAATTTTCAACCGTTTAACTGTTCAGCAAAGAACCTGGGTTCTTCTGCAGTTTGTAGTTTTGGGGGATTTTTTCTGTTTGTTTTTTGCTTTCTTTTAATTTCTTTTTTTTTTTTTTTTTTTAAAGGAGCTGTTGCCTGAACCATTCAATTTGCATTAGTAAATGAATTATGCACACTAGCTGAGAATCACACTGTGAAGCTGTGCTTTGAATAGAATGCTGGGCAGGTTGGACTAGGGAAAATTTAGACTACACAAAATCTCAGTTGTTTCTTTTAGTAAATTTGCTGCAAAAGGACTTTTTTCCTAATCCTACCAGCTGAGACATTCTGAGTCTCCTTAAAGATGTTTTTATTATTATATAATAATAAAAAAACCCTCATAAACCTTGATTGAATACAGAACTAGGCAGTTCAAGGATTTTCCTCTCACTTAGGAGCATACCTTTTTAAAAAGATATTTAAACCTTCCAGCTATGTATGGTGCCAGGGTAGGAACCTGCAGAGCCCGTATCTTACACACAGTCAGCTACCAGCAGCAGCGGTGATAAAAATAAAGGGAAAGCACCAAGGTGGTTCTCACAGGAAGTTTTAACTTGCTGCTCACCTCTAAGGGGTGCAAGTATGTGATCACAGTTGTATATACATGCCGGCCAAATTAGAGTTGGATAAATTAACTTCTATAGGGAGCTGTGCCATTCAGGGAATGTACCAGGATTAAAGATGAAGACAAGTGATGATAATTATGGAAATAAACAAAGTCAAAAAACAAAAAGTAATTCAATTTGAAATTGACCCCAATGGAAAGACCTCTGTTAGCTGTTCTAAGCTCTGGAAGCACCCCTTTAATGGAACTAAGTTCAAAAAGCGTATACTCTCTCACACACAACATATATTTACTCTCTCACACACAAAACCCCCCAACAAATCAAGCTGTGTTTACCTCTACTAACTTCTTTTAGATTTTGACAGTCCCATTTTCTTTATTTGATTTTGATATTTGCTAAGAGCACCTAACTGGCAACTGCAGAAAGGCAAGTTTCCTGATTCCCAAGGAAAGGGACTGCATCGTGTTGGCAATGGCTCTCTTTTCCACACTGACCTAGAAGGGAGAACTCTTGGGGGAAGAGGGTTGAATGTAATGTCACACGAGTGCTGTATTTTTGCAGCTGAACTGCACATCATTCTCTGCACACTGTGTTTTTGCAGCTGGAATACCTAATTTGTCTTATTAGCCACACCATGTAGAATCTCATGCTGAATGCTGTTTTGGATGTATCGGAGCAATAGAAATTTATACAAGATATTAGAGTGCGTTTTACCTTCATTTTCCTGTTGTTGCGGGGAAAAATTGTCTCATTCAACCTGATGCAGGGCAGAGAATCATCTGTTACAGATAAGTCTCTGCTGTAGTGACACGAACAGCCTATCCATACTACTGAGCTTGTTACTTTTCTGGGTAACTTGAGTACCAATAGCTATACCAGCTACGCAAAGATTCAGCACATGCACTGACTTGGCTTAATGGGGGGCAAAATCTTAATGAGGGACTCTACACACATGGTTCCACACTCAGCTAAACAGCAATGGGGAACAGGATGGCCAGCAGAGCAGAAGAATCAGCCTCAGTGGTCAGACCCTAAAGCTTCAGCTTTAACCACATGGTAGTGGGAGGAACCCGCTGCAGGCAATGCATGTCAGCGACTGCAAATTTTGCCAGCTGGAAGGCTGTGGGTTTGAAATTTTCTCTTTCCCCTTACCCTTATTTTAAAACCAAATGGTTTAGAATGGGTGAGATATACTGTTCTGAAAGGCCAGGAAATGTCTATGGCCAGTTCAGGGTTTTACTGTGGCTTAGAAGCGTCCCATCCGTCATGGGTTTGTACTGAGCCTCAAGGGCACCAGCCTAAGAAAGGGGAGCACAGTGCCTTTGGTTTGGGGGAAATTTCTCTAAGCTCAGGTTTATATCTGTAGTTGATCTTCACAAAACCAGTACAGAATGTGCTTTGTGCCTCTCTGATGCTCCAACTGCACAAACATCCAAATGTTAATAATGATTTTCTTGTTTCTAAAGGGATATCCATTGATCTGAGCACTGCACAAACGTGTTATAGACTGCAATTTAAATGTCACATCGTATAAAACCATCTGCTTACCTACCAAAATTCAGCACTCCTTGCCCACCCCAAATCTCTGGGCACACTCTCCCAGCACCTAATGAATGAAACCCAATAACAAACCAAACAGGAAGATAGATATATCTACTTATCATTGCCTAAAAAAAATTCAGTTTAAAAGCAGAGCTCAAGGATCTTTGTGAAAGAACATGATTTTGTGCCAGATGTCTTTTCTGTAATAAAACCAGCATCTCTTGCTGCAGTGGGGTCATCCCGCTGAGGGGACCAGTGGCACCACTGTGGGATGGAGGGTGTGTAACTGAATTCCTTCTGCATTGCAGGGAGCCTCATTTGTCACTCAAATTTCAGGGAAAGATACAGAGTATAGAAGTGGATCTGCTTAAGCTATGATGCCATAAGGAGAAAGAGCTGGTGAAGACACATGGATAGCTGAAAATAAAGAATATCCTTTCCTGGCCATTTACTACTATCATTTAGAGAGATCATTGAAGAGTACCCAAAACAGCTTCACACCAGAATCTAGTTGCCCAGCCATTGCCAGAGATCTTTAAATCCAAGATTACAGCCTGTTCCTCAAAATACACCTTGGGAGAAAAAAAACCAAGCCAACAAAACAAACAAACAAACTAAGCCCCAACTCAGTTAAAATATCTACATTACTATCTGCTTATCTTCACTTACATCAGCTATTTTTCCCTCAGATTCTCATCTTGTTTAGGTCACTATGGAAACTGCATAGTTTTTAATTTGCAAAGAGAAGACTAGTACTAAATGCTAATTGAATTTGATAGCCTGGGAGCTTCCCAAATGTCTTTTTAAAGACTCATAGAAGCATTCACTAGGCATGGGAAGAGACTGAAACTTGTGAAAATGGGTGGAAAATAAATCACATTCCTTACTCCCCTGGTTTCTATTGGAGATGATGAAATACATTTAACTTTACAAATAACTAGTTTGACAAACATAATCAGGTTTGAGTTTGTTTTTTTTTTTCCCTACCCATTTTTTCCCATTTAGAAAACAGAAGAATCTCACAGACACATGTGAAAAAAACCTCCCCAAGCCTGGAAACGATAACCCTTTTTTTTCCCTTTGCTCCAATCTGACAGTGAATCTCTCTAAGGGCTTCTAGTTTCAGCCTCACACAGTTTTTTTGCCTAGATGCTCTGCTGTGCCTCTGTCTGATGTGAATTCAGAAGCTGCATCTAATTTTAGATGCAAGAAGAAGAAACTGTCTGAGAAAAAAGATTAGTTAAAGGGCAAACCAGACTCCTTTAGCCTCCAAAAAAAGGGATGACAGCTCTTACACTATCACATGGAAGACTGAGCGATGCAATGCACTGCCAAATCAGGAGACGTAACAGCAGGTTTTCACTTTCTATACTACAACTATTAATCTCTTTAATAGAGGCAAAGATCTTTCAGAGCTGACATTGGTATGAATTTTGCAGGACTCTCTGCTGTTCCTGGCTTAGCATCCCTAGTTAATAGGTCTTCGGCTAAGTGGCAGGCTGAGCCCCTGTGGTTATTAGCACGGCAGCTCTCGCTTGAGGAGGTGATGCCAAGTCATTAGGTACTGTGATATTACAGGCTGAGCGTCTCCACTGCGCTGGCCCGATGTCCAGGAGCCGAAATCTGAGAGCACTAGCATCAGCAAGTCTGGCTCGTTAGTCTGATGCCAAAGCCATCGCGTCGTTATTGGCTCAGCACTTCTGCTTGCTGAGATAAGGTCCACGCACACATCTCACCGAGGTCCCTTGCTCAGCACACTCATCCCGCTGAGTTAAGGTAAAGCGGTTGCAGTTTCTTGCTGAACATGTGTAGTTTACTGTTTTGATGCCAAGAGGCTAACAAACCTCGACAGCTCAGCTGGTCCTTCCTGAAACCTGACAAGTTCAGGGTCATGACTGGCACATGCCTTCTCTACCATCTGAGGGCAAGACTTACTGACCATAGATATGCTTTCAAGCAAGTAACCCTTATTGCTTCTAGGAGATTTAGCTCTTAGTGGTCTAGGTAGCCAAACAAATGCTGGGTATGAACTGCACCCTGCACTCCGCAAGGTGATTGTATCACAGCACCATTACCTGACAGCTACAAGCCTCTCCTCAAACAGTTTCTCAAACTTCTGTTTTGTACCGCTTGAGACTGAGCAGACAGACCCCTACGTACCTGAGGCAAGTCCGATACCATACCTGGACGGCCCAATCCCCATCAAGTCTAGGGACATAGAGTCCTTGGTACTCCTTGCCCAGGGTCACTTGCAAGTGCTGTTCCAAGCCATTCTCCAGGGCAGCTAGCCTTGCCAGCAGATGTTTTTTCAGTGTATGTATGTATGTCTTTACACCTGCTGTAATATTTAAGATGCATCTTGTATGTTCAAAGCAAAACATAACGATTCCTGTGTTTACATGCTAGTTTTCAGAAAAAGAAAGAAATGTCATTTCTCTCTTGAACATTATAACAAATCAACAGTTCCAAGCACTTTTCCTGTGACAGCAGGGAAAGCAAAAACCTGGAACACCTTTCTCCTTACTTGCTTCCAATATTTGATGCAATGACTAATTATTCGTATCCATATATTCAGTCTAAACTGAGAAAAGGGCTTCCAGCTTACAGGCACTGGACGGAGGACATTAGGACATGTCCTGCACAGCTGGAGCCTGCCAGGGGCTGACCACTGAAGGCACCCACTCCTACTGACCACCACTAACATGATATCTCTGTTCACCTTAGTGTAGGACTCTTATCACCCCCAGCTAAAGAGACAGTTTTAAATCTATTGAGAATGGCTGGATGAAAACCTGCTTAGCACATCTGAAGTCCAGGACGGACTATTATGGTTGTCTACTCTAACTCTGTGAATACAATGTCAGGCCCTGATGACCACACCAGAAAGTCTCTTTTCAAGATGATAATTTCTTATTAGAGTATAGAAAATCTGTTAGGACGTTATCAAATCGTGATTTAAATACGTCAAGCGAAAGTGAATAAGCTAAGCACCTAGGAAGGTTCTTCTGGTAGTTACTTATATTCAACATTAAAAATACACATCAAATTTCAAGCTTGAACTTGCATTTCCTAAGCTTCCAGAAGGTACATCTTGAAATACCTCTGCTAAATTAGACAGCTTGTTAGGATTAGAGAGATCCTCTACCAGGATCTGCCATCTGCTATGGAAGAGGCAGGTCAGGCATTTTGTGAGTGCTCTCCAAACTCAGGAAATCACGTCTGAAGAAGTTGGCTGCGCATGAGCAAGCAATCACTAGGCTAAGGGGTTACTCATAGGCAGGAAAGAAAGAAGGCATTGCAACAAACTGTAACATTTTGTGGGGAATTTCAAGAGATAAAGAGAGAGAAGGGACAAAAGGTGCTCTAGCAGTCTTTTTTTTTTTTTTTTTTTTTTTGTGTCAGGGCAGGAAGAGATGCATTAGTTTCATTTCACCTACAAACCTTTCCTGGGTAACAACATGAGACTTTTCGTCCTCACTGCTGGCCCACTCTTCACAGCACCTTTGCAAATATTCTAGATCAGGTATTCCCTACTGAATACCTGCATAGACTGAGCATGAACCTGGAACGACCCTGAAACTGCAAAAAGGAGACAGGTCCCCACCTCCTTTCCTGTTCAGCTGGAAGCGCAGCACATTTTGGAGGAGAAGGGCAAGAGAAGGAGGAGGTTTGAAAGTGGAAAGTAAAATATAGTAATGGAAAATATTTAATGAATTCCAGATGATTCACCAACCACTCAGCTACAAATGCAGAGGGGAGCTGACAGACAGAGAAGGAAATGCAAATTAGATAAGCAATAAAGCGGCAGAGCTGCATGGCCACAAATTCTCTTCAGATTTCTCAGAAGTCAGCGTGTTTAGACTTGACTTTGAATTGACATAATGGGCACATTTTACTTGATGTCTTACTAGCAACCGAGCCAAATCACAGTGCACTTTAGCACTCCAGTGTTCTAATAAGCATTTGCTTCAAAGCGGCAGTTCAGATCTCCCTGTGAATTTTGTCAAGTACACATCATATCAAAGGATAAGCATTTGCCAAAGCCTTTCTTCAGCCACAAAGCAAGGGGAAGGTTTGTTTAAAGAATGTCAAGTTGCACCTGCTGGCTCACACTGGGAGGATGAAAGGAACGACTGGAATTTCTGTCACTGTTGAATTTTATTTTTCATTTCTTAAAGTATTTTCATCAATGTGAAAAGACTTGTTGTATTACAACAGTAGAATGTTGCTGTAAGCCTATTCAGAGCCCTTCAAATGGGAAGATAATAGATTTGCGGCTAATAAAGTGGTACTTGTCTGTGAAGCAAAAGAGTGGAATTAGGTTGGCATGTTAACAAGATGTAGATGCCACGCATGCTAAAGCAGCCTAAAGGATTGCATGGCCTTTGCTACATCTAAGCTCAGACTTTCAATACATTAGCCCATAAACTTAAAGCAATTGTGGGATTGTCCTTTTGCCCGTGTGGGCAGAGCAATCGGGGCCCGCAGCCCTTGTGGGGCAGTTAACTTCCCACTAGACATGATGAGGGCAGAGGAACCTTTGTTTCTACCCTTTAGCTTCACCCAGAGCAACTTTTACCAGCACAGAAGAGGAGGCAGCAGGGAGCAGCTGCAGACAGCATCCCCCTCTCAGGGCAGGCAGGGAAGCATGGCTCTGTGGTGGACCATGTCTGAGACATCCCTTTGCACAAAATAAATTCAAAGGCGTGTAGCATAAGCCAATATACAACTTCAGATGCCCATATTCCCTGAGCTCAGTGTTCATTTGAGGTATACTTTATGAGCACACGCATAGAATAAAACAGTTGGATCTATAAAACAATACTTTGTAGGGAAAAAAAAAGTATCTATGTAAGGGTAGATTAGTGTGAGCATGAGTGTGCTGCGTGGGCTCAGTCCTTCTGTGCCTGTTTCCATTTTGCTAGCCAGGGAGAACATCGACTCCGTTCCTAGTGTGGGGGTTTGGCAGCGCAAACTCCAAAACGAATGAGGTGGTGAGATCCTTTTGCAGCTGAGCCCAGCTCTGCAGTGAAGTCACACTAAGCAGGATAGTCTACAGTAAGATGCAGATACTAGATCTATTTAATAAACCTAAGACGTTATCACAAGAGCACATGGAAGGTCAGAGAGTAGAAAACAGAGCTGTTTTTCCTGCAGTCCCACGCCACTTTCCCCTTCACTGTGCAGCAAGGGATTACAGAGAGTGGATAGTAACATTAGGCAGCATAACTCCAATCAGCTAGCGTGAGAATGATGACTCAGAAAACCAATTAGAGAGAATTCTCTGGTTCTTGTCATCTATGTTACTGATTGTCTTCAAAAGTGTTTCCCAGGTTTTGTCCTTTTGCTGTTATGAATTCCATTTTCAAGTTATTGCCCATTTTAATCCGTGCACAATATTGGGAAAGAAAAGGTTGCTCCTGATTTGCAAGCAACTACTTAAAAGCCGCTGGGTTACTTCCTTACCTTGCTTTCACTTACTGGGAGATTGGTTGGTGGTAAGTGTCTCCTAAGCCTAGCTGGTTATAAGGAGATGAAAGAGAGTTACCAAATCAAATAGAATTTTTTCCTTTTCATGTGTTAAAACGGAGTGCTATAAGCAGCTCTTAGAGACCAGCTGTGCCCTGGAGACAGTTTATCTTTTCTGAAACATCAGCAGAGGAGCTAGGTAACACAGAGCTACTGAGGGCAATGCGCAGAGCATTTCTCTGTTAAAGTTACTAGCCCTAATTAGGACTTGGCTCAAGGCAAGCCCTTGGATCAGGTACAACAAAACTCTGCTGCGCATTGAATCCAGACACAATGTTTAGACATGATCCAATTCCCAGTTCAGCTTAGCATTGTGCTCAGTTGAAGTGGATGGGACTCATCCCTAATTCAAGCCAGCCTGATCGGAGGCTATCCAAACTTGCCATCTGCTGCCTGATCTGTGGCCTGATGAAAAGAGTTTGCTGCTCTGTCTTGCTCTTCCAGAAGGAGAGCGAAGTACCAGCAATTTCTGAAGCTGGTAAAAAGCAAAAACTGACAAATAAACAGTTATATCTACATCTAGTTTATCCAGCATTGGTTTTTACTGTTTTAGATTTATAAACTGGCTAAAACTTATCCCTCACACCTCCACATCTCGGTCTCTTGAACCCATTCCCAACTTGTTTACATTTCTAACCATACATGGAAAATATTACAGCATTCACTCAGGAATTACTCGTTTCGTTCATCCACATCCCCTTCAGCTTTTTAAAAATAAACATTATTGCAAATGTCTAAACTGAGGACTACTGTCATGTATTTGCCTAGCTAACAGCATTATAGGCTGTCACACTGAGCACAGATCTTGCCATCTCTCGTAGCCTTAAACTCAGCACAGTGCCCTGCACCATAGGAAGCATCTGCAAGGCATCACCTCCCTTGGACAACTACAGGACAAAAATGCCCCTCTTTTTTCTCCACCCCCCGAACCTGTATTAACTTGCTGTTTGCTATGCACTACATTGTACAGCCTAATTTACACTTTAAATATTAGTTCACTACGCTTTACCCTATGGGTCTGCCTGGGGGAAAAGCCTTGTTCTGAACAGTGAGCTTCTGCCCCTTTTCCAGTCTTGGGTATGGAGATCCAGAAACCCGTGTCTATCATCATAACCCTGGCAACCTGCACACAGAGGTACCAGGCTAATGGGGACAAGATGGGTGGGGCTTCTAAAAAGCTATTGTTTAAAATCAGTAATCCTTGTAGCAGAAAGTAAGGTTAACAGAGGTGGAGCGGGGGAGGAAGTAATTTGAAAACAGCAAAGTACACCAGAAACGAGTGACTTTTCTTGCCATGTTTTTCCTGGTTGTACTAAAAAGCAAGAAGTGGGGAAATGAACTCTCCCACAGCAGATGTGTTTTGGTTTTGTTTGCTGTTTGTTTTGGGTTTGTTTTTATTTTGGTTCTTTTGTGGGTTTTTTTGGTTTTTTTTTTGCTTGCTTCTTTTTTAAGGGCAACCATCTATTTTTTCTGTTTCTGATGAAC
Source organism: Calidris pugnax (assembly GCF_001431845.1). Lineage (NCBI taxonomy): Eukaryota > Metazoa > Chordata > Aves > Charadriiformes > Scolopacidae > Calidris > Calidris pugnax. The sequence continues at coordinate 8,917,524 of NW_015090885.1, forward strand.
TCAGGTGTTTTTAGAAAGTCCCTTTGATGTCAACTGACATTCATTAAACTTTTCTGTTTGTAACCTAAATTCCTCCAGTTATAAGCGGTTATATGGCTTATGTGACTCAGTGTCCGAGTGTTTAGTGTTCCCAGGTTGCTATCAACATCCACCAGTTTCACCAAGCTGTGCCAAGGATACAAGGAAACTAAAGGCAATACCAAAGCTCCATATTATAGTGATGAGTTTCATTATATCACAGAATGACAGAATGGTTTAGGTTGGAAGGGACCCTACAGATCATTGTGTTCAAACTTCCCTGCCATGGGCAGGGACACCTCCCACTAGACCAGGTTGCTCAAAGCTCCATCTAGCTATATAGATAACATATAGACTGCCATATCATACAGAGTACCATATAGATAGCAAGATAGAAGATAAATTTTATTAGCATCCTCATTAAGAGAAAGGATGCAATATCAGCCCACAGCTTAACACATATGATACAACAGGGGAACCTTAACATGACTCAGTCATGAGATAAGCTTTGAAGCTCACAATGTGTTTTGTAACCAGTTCCATCAGCCAGTGGGTCCCAGACAAATCTGAAAGTATTTTAGTTAACCTTAACCTGCATTGAGGGGGAGGGATGAGACCAAAAAGGTAAAGAGAAAATATAAGCCAGTTCTGGTTTGCTCACCGCTGTTTTACCTTCGATGTTGTCATTACAGTAACTGAACGTATGACTCCATGCTTCCCACCCCCTACCCTTTTATTTTTTCTTTCTTCCCTCTAGTCTCTCCCATCCCAACTCCATCTTCTAAATTACACGTACTGCTTTTGAGAGTTTTTCTAAAGAGGGCTATTTCCAGCATTCTAGCTTGCAGCATTGCAGAACAGCACATCACAAGTCCTGACACAGTTTAAAAGTCAGCAAACTGCACCATGGGATTTGAAGTCCACGAGCCAGCTTCTTTAATAAAGAAAATTCCCATGGAGACACATCCTGTCACAAGTTGACTTTCCTAAGGCATTCCCAGCTTGTCTGAATTACTCCAACTTTAATTCCTTTTAAAACTACTGTATCTTTTTTCTTACAAATTCCTGGGTTTGGGACCTTCACAGCACAAGTGGTTTGCTGATAAATTAGGGAAGTAGATAAAAATATCATGATGTTCTAGCATTTTCTTTTAACCGTTTCCAAGCAGTTATAAAAAAATTTATTTTCATTATACCCTTTTAGTCCTGTTTCATTTTCCTTACAAGTCTCTCAAAAAACCTCCAATATTTAACTCAGTCACACACTCATCCAACAACCTTTTTCTAAATTACTGAAGTAATTCTACTTCAGTTGCAACTCAGTCAAGGACCTTATTTTCATCTACTCTACAATGGGCTCCTAGATAGCCTTTTGCACATTTTTGAGGCTCCCTTGGGGCAGAGAGACCATTAATTCAACATTTCTGGGTGTCTGGCAAATGGGACATGGCAAAGAACAAAATACCTCAGCCAAGACACAATTTAAGAAGGGGGGGGACCTAAGTAAGGGGACTTAAGTAAGGAAGCCCCTCAAAAAAGGGTTGCCATATTTTCATACATTTCATGACCTGTACTGGAATGGCCCTGCATACACAAGGATGCCTGATTGTGCATATAAATCAGACACCTATACACCTACACAACCAGAAAGACTTCAAAATGCCCAATTGTTAGATACAGAAAGGGTACTTGCTTATATAAGTTAAGAGCCTGCAAAGTAAAAATGAAAATTAAAGGGCCTGTCCCAGAAAACGTGGCTTGTACTGTTTATCCTATATAATTTCATTAGAAAAAGATAAAATGGAAAATATTTTGCTTTAAGAACATCACTTCTGATAGGAACCATTTGTGTTCTTTTGGTCTGCGATAATGGACCCATTCCGGGATTAAAACGGAAAAGTCAAGGGATGTACGTTTTTTTCTTTTTAAACATTTTAATTAGAAAAGTTGCCAAGCTCACATTGCAATAAAAAAGTAATTTGTGGCAAAACAGAGAAGGCATTGCTAAATTAATTTTTTATGATGAAAAACCCTAAGGACACCATGGAAGACCAGTCAAGGGACACCGAACAGTTTGTTCATAACCTTTGTACAGATTTTAACACAAATTTGTGTACCTCAGAATTACTGAGAAGCTGATGATTTTGTGAAGTTGTCACTGCAACAAATAAAGAACTTTTCTCTGATTCAGTTGTACCTATAATCTGATTTCAGTTATTTCCAACATGTGTGAAGAGTTCCCCTCAGAGATTTGTTTGTTTTGTTGGCTTTCCAACAAGAAAATAACAGAAACTCAAACTTTTTAACTGAAAGGTGCAGTTTTCTTCTGCTTTCAATTACGAGAGATCTTCCAGGGAATTACTATCAGAGAAGATTCTTAGTAACTTTTCAAGTCCAAGTGAAAGTAGCGTGGTAAAGTGACAACTTAGAAATCTGATAAGACAACCGGTGGTTATAATCTCCAAATACTTTCAGTGTTTGCAGGAATTTTTATGAAAGCAGAACTAGAAAAAAAACCCCAACCCCATACTAAGTATTACCATATGTATGAAAAAAACATGATAGAGGCATTGTGTTTATGATTTCTGATTTATTTTTGGTGACATAATGGGGGACAAGTACTTACTGATTATTTATCCTATTTGAGATTTACTGAAGATGACTGTGCTGCAGCATAGTTTCTACTAGCAACAAGCTCCATAATAATAAAAATCTATACTAAATTACAAACATTGTTACTCCTATCTTTGCAGAGGATTTCTTGCCTAGTTGTTCTTCAACATCTATACTGCAACAGCAAGCATTTTTTCTTCATATAGAATTGGGTATTTTCTACACCCTTCTTAAGGATTTAAGAACTTTTACTGCCAGTTTGGCCTTTAAAGGGAGCTATAGTTTTTACACTGATGGCATATTTTCTGTGGGAAACTTATGGACCAAGATCTTTCTGTGCTACTTAAAGGGATTTCAGCATTTTCAAAATGCTACCAAACAGCTGTATCAGCCTTTCTGTTTCTTGGAAGTGGATGAGCATGGACAGATAAGGAGATGCTTGGAAACTTAGTTGGTAAGTTTTGATTCAGAAAGCTAATATTTGCCAGGTTGGGAAAAGAAGCGGGGGGGGGAAGAATGGTGAAAATTGTATCACCTTTACTGTTCAGGCAGGAATTTTGACCTAGAATTAATACTTTCAACCTGTAGTAACTCTTTAGTGTTTGATCAAAACACATGCTTGGTCTACTGTCTCAATGTAAACAAGAATTACACATACGCAGACATAAAAAAAACCCAAAAATGGCCCAAACCTACTACTACAGTATTAAAACTAAAAGCAAAGCATCTGAATTACAGTTGCCCTTTGCAATGTTGACTTAGCTCCACTGATAATATTTGCCTTATAATACAGTCTGTAATAACACACTCGATTTTCTCTCCTAATACGATAGTGCCCATATTCATTACACAGGACAGAGGTGTTCTTGAGGATTAACTATTTGACATTTTCCTCTTTTCCTGGTATTTGGAATGTGGTCTTGTGTTGCTTTCATTCCATACAGTTTAAATTCTCCTTTCAGCCTATTTTTTTTTTTTAATTTAAAATCTTTGTACTTCATTGAAATGCAGTAATTGATAGAGACTTAAACATCATCACAGCTAGCTCATTATTGATGCAAACATTTATTTATTTTAGCAGAAATATGTCTCTGTTTTGGTCTCATTACTTCTGCTAGATGATATTGCAGAATTTCTCTGCTCTTCTCATTTTTAATCAAAACACAATTTTGGACAGTTTGTGCCATTCCTTTTTGTAAGTTGATCTTTCACCCTAAAGAAGTTTTTTCCCTCCTGGATTGAAAGCAAATAAAGCTACAGACAGCAAGAATAGCTCCTGTCAAAACAGTAAACAAGATTAATAACAAAATTAATCCAGAGAGCTTCACGTCTAATCTGCACTGTAATCCACCTTTCAACAATGCCTGTTATTATCTCATCTGTTTATGATTCATTTACATTAAAATTTATCTTACAATTCTCCTATTAAACATGCTTTTTCCAATTTTTTAGTAGTTCTTTCATGACTGAAATTTATGAATTTCAAGCTGATGCACTATGCTACACAAAATATATATAATATCTGTGTGAATTTTTCGGAGAGATTAATCTGGTTTGATCTACACCATAAAGTTTATGCTATAATGAAAGATGTATTCTATCTATTTCAATGTGTTCAATTGTTCCTTCAATATTTATTTTTAATTCCTTGATACTACAGATGCATGTAGATACACAGATCATTTTTTTCTCCCCATTTTAAATATAGGTATTATATTTGCTATTTTCCAGATATACCTGTCTGTCACAATATAGTCTTTGCTACTGGGCTTACATCTTCCTTTTCTAATTGTTTCACACACCTGTGACATAGGTTGTTCAGCTTACCTAAAATGATTACCTCCTTTAGTTTTGGGGAGTGAGGAAAATCAAGGCAAATTTTTTGTTTAATTTTTTTTAATACCATATCCAAAGCTACACCTGTGCTATCAACGCAGCATGAAAGTAGCTCCATTTATTTCTTAATTTATAAAGCTGAAAAGCCTTTTCTTACCTTTTTTATTATACAAATTCTAGCTGAGTTACACTTGGGCAACTCTTAACTTGATCCTTACATTTTGCAATATCACGAACAAAAATTCTGAAGATATGAATCTCCTCATATCCTCACAACCTCATGTGGATCACAACACTGGGGTAATTACAGACAGTCCAAAGTTATTTTCTACATCCAACTGTTTTAATGACCTCATTATTGTATAGCGAATTAGTACGAAATTTACGTGCAGAACAACTTTCTCTAGACACCAATGAAATAGAGATTATCCTCATTTTTAAAACTCAAGTTACTATTTATCCCTAAAAGTACTTCACATTCTGTGTGTAAGACAAGATAAACAGTGCTTTTACAGTTTAATTCCACCTACAGACAAGGAACAGAGTGTCAGTAACTGAGCAAATTTTCTTTGAGAGGAAGAGTTATGAAAGTCACAAACAGGTTCTTCAAAGGTCTATCACACATCTTTACACACAGGTGACAGCAGAGACTTAGGCTATGACAAGCATCTAAAAAATTGAAGAGAATTACAAAAGACCAATATGAATTGCATACAACACATACTCTTCCCTCAAAGGGTGAAGAAAAAAAAGATTTGCATAATCTTTGTGTACAACTCAGGGGGTGCAATTTAAATAAGCATTTTATTGTAATGAGCTTCATGTAAACCTACAGTGAGACATAATTTCTCCCTCAGTGAGGTTTCAGCTCAAAGAAGGCAGAAGACAAAGAGGTGGAGCTCAATCAAGTTGTAAAGGCCACAGTCAGTTGAGCAGCACCAGAGTGGCAAAACCCACATCAACTCACTGCTTTGGTGCCCTGCTCTACACACATCCACAAAACATGCAAGACGCTGCTGGTATTACAGCAAGCAGAACACACATGAAGTACATGTACTTCCTCACTGGAAAATTTATAGATTCTGCTGCCAGGAAATTTAAGTTTTTTATATGTTGTCAATAACACTGCTCAAAAACATTTGTAAAAGCAGTTGACATACAGTACCTACTTTATGCATTTCTCTCTTCCTCAGTGAAGTGTATTTACTTGAGGGAAAGTTAAGTCAATTAAAGGAAACCATTTTCTTTAGCAGCAGAACTGATGGCATCCCTAATACATTCCAGAAGTAAACACCCCAGCTCAAACCATCTACGAGAAAGCCCTGTTCCTGCAGCCCTTTAGTTGCAATTTTATAGCTGGTATTTCTATTACTTCATAGCTGTCATGGTCAGGCATGGTCCTGTAGAGGGAGGCAGCTCCTCAGGTATTTAGAAACAGTCTCCAGAAAGGTTTGGAACAGGACTCCATTCTTAAATTTAATTTTTCACTCAGATTTTATCTGGTGCCGAATAAGATGTCGATTGTGATTTTTGCATTCTAAATCTCATATTATTTGATATACTGCTGTGACTTAACTGTCTCCCTTTCCAGGATATAGACACTTGCAGAACAACCTTTTATAAAAGGACTATAGTTTTGCTCTGGAGGGATTGTTTTCCTACCTTAAAAATCTGTGTATCATTCAGATTTGGTGAGTAATGTCATAAAATAAATGTGTAGAGTATTAACTAGCTCAGTAGATGATAACTTGATGGGACAAGAGGAATACTGTTTTCCATGTCCAGGAGGGAATATTACTTCCTCTACTCTGTGACTGGTATAAGAAAACAAGTATATCTCTATATGTATGCGTGGGGAAGTGTGGTAGATATACTGTCAGAGAAATGTATAATGCCAGAGTACATGGAAAATAATACTATTCACATGCTGAAGTGTAACTTGGGCCAATAGTCATTGCCTGTGTTAAAATAAACAAGCAGTCATAAGTGAAAAAGTATGAGAAACTCCAGTGAGTTAGTCATCTGGCCCAGTACCTAGCAAATAAGTTTGGCTCCATCTATATGGTCCTTGCTATATTAAGAAGTCCCTGTATGGGACAACAGGAGGGATCTAGAATTGCTTTCAGGACTAACATACACAATTTCCATCTATGCTTCAGTTCAAAATGACCATTTTATGCAAGGAAGTAAATAGATCACTAAATATATGATAAATACTTGCAGAATTAACTACTGTGTGTGTTACTCTGTCTCATCGTTATTATAAACCATATTTAATGGACAGTTAAAAAGAGTTAATGATTGCTGTGATTTCAGACTTCTAACTCAAATTCAGTTAGAGATGACAAAATCAAGTGTTGACACGTGAACATCAGAGAACTGCGTATCTCAAGACAGAGCAAGAACTCAAGTCACTGTTACTGCATCTTTTTCATATATCAATTTTTTCTGACAGCTGGGTTAAAAATAATTGAAGATAATAAAAATAAATAAAGAAAAACAATAGAGAAAAAACCATACCCGAACCAAACCCAAACAAGCCTTAAGACATCCCGATAAACCTTGTACTACAGTGAAAAGAAGAACGACTGATCAGAGTTCATCTTCAGAATGAAAACTAGGGAGTTGGTTACTACAAACCCAATACAGAAATATTGTCTTCAGTTCATTTCATTTACCCTTCTGTTAAACTCACAAGGTAATTTTTCCCAATAAGGTCGAGGAAGCAAAAAACCCAACAATGAGTTCAATGCTGACTCTTAAGGGCAAAAGAAACTACTTAGTTTCACATGCACACGCATACATATACATATTTTCATATGTACATATTTTATGTCATTCTTTTTCTCTACCACCTTTGCTTTTCCTGACATTTAATTAACAGCATGTCTCTGATGTCAAAACAAACATAAAATATAGCTGCTTGTAGGGAATGCAAACCCTAATTAAGATGAAATTTTGGACATAAGACAAGCTTTGCATTTTCATTGGGAAAATACTCCAGTTTATAAAATATTCCCAGATGTGCTTTTGACTCTCTAAGTCTCTCTCTGTCTTGAAAAACTACAGCTTAAATTAAAAACTGCAATATTCATCTTCTGTGAAGGAAGTTTCCTTCTTGGAATTTTAGACAATATTTACCACTGGCCTGATTCCACTGGCTTTGGTGAAGCTCAGGGTGAGATGCAGCACACCATCTTGAAAGCATTAAACTTGTGGAAAATAAATTCAGACAGAATTAATTTTTCTTTTAATTTACACTAAGGAGCAATGATCTTAACTTTGGACATCTTGAATCTGCCCCAGGAAACTTCAGAGATAAGAAATTTGAAACAATAAAAATGTCAACATTTATTTATAGTCAGATTCAAAAGCCCGATATTGAATCTACTTCCTCCCTCCTGGTTCAGTAGGACTATTTGTCAAATAGCACGAGTACATCAGAAGCTAGTCTGTGTCATTGTACCATTAAAAGAAAAATAAAAAGATCTGGGCAAAAGTTGCTAGTTAGGTGTACATAACTGGTTGCAAGCACTAGGTTAAAAGGAAACCTGACTCCTCTAACCCCAGTGAAACCAGGAAAATGGACTTCCGAACATTCCTTAAGACTCCAGAATAAATCCCTTCTTTTTCAGAAATATGACAAAAGCTTTTATTTAGATTCCTTGCATTTCTTGTCATAATGTTGTAGCAAATCTGAAGGTCTACAGGGTTCTGTGCAAAGATCGCTTATACATTATTAAAAAGCACCTGTGTGAGTACTCCTGGTGAAATGCTTTCTAATGGAAAACACTTGTGGTAAGCATACTATGCATCCCAAAGGAGGAATAATTAAAACCAGTTAGTTACCAAAAGTAAATGGAAAATTTTAAGGCAGAGCATCCTGAAGACAGTGTGCAGCCTTTGTTTTCTTTATTCACATGAGTATGAAGCAGCAATCTAATGCCTCTTTTAATACGCCAAGACCACCACCCTAGCCCTAAGAAAGTCCCGAGTCCAGAGAAGGTACAAAAAGGCCACCACACTAACTGCTCTTCCTTCCTCTATATGAACTAAGTGAAGTTCAAAAATTTTGCTAAGACAAAGGTAGTAATACTTTTGTATTTCTGTTTAAATTTTTATACTGAAATGTCAAGTAGCAAATATACTGAGATTTATTAATGCATTCTCCCCTTCACTTGTCCTTTGGATGGAAAAGTCAAAAACTCCATGGGGACAAGATAGTGCCATCAGCAAACACAGTCTGAGCTCTCCATGTACGCTTCAGGACACCCAGCCAATCCAGCAATGCAATTGTCTGAGCATCCCCGAGGGAGTCTAATAATTTGACTTGTGCCCTATACTTTTCTTGTGAAAATAACTCATGCAAAGCTCTGTTTTTCATCAAACCTAACAGGAAATTTTCCAAGTCTTCAAAGAGATCTTGGTTCTGATGGGAACTCTTGTTGAGGATAAGGGTTTAAGAACAAGGTGCATGATGTTAAGCTGTGTGTCCTAGCCAGACTTTGTATGTGCTTGCTCTTTTGCCTAGTATTTTATAATTGGAAATGGAAATCTGTTTTTCCTCGTTGCTGTACACCATGGTATGGCAACTGCATAACATTAAGAACAGCTGAACTAAAGGGACCTTTTGGTCCCAGCTCATACATATAGACTTCATCTAAGCTGGAAAACCAGAGACAAATACACTTGTCATATTATCCTGAGCTTTTGCTGCTCCTCTTGGTCAGAGTAAAGCATACATTTGCCTCAGCTTGGTCTTCGCAAATTGTCCACCTTGTCTTCCATACAAATTCTAGAAGAGCGATTCCCAATATGCTGACAATTTCATAATTTCATGGGATTTTTAAGCATTGTAAATCACATATACTATCTCTGAACAATGATAAAGAGCTTAGAGAAATTAAAATACAAATCTACTGGGCATTTTCAATATGGAACATTTGGCTTTGTGTAATTGATAACTTGGGGAATTCTAGAAATTAATGAAGGAAATATCATTTGCAGTTAAAAAAGATTTAGTGTTCATGATCCAGGATTGCCTAAGGATATAGTTTTGTGTCAAATTCACAGGCACTGGATCTACGTGCTATTTTCACAGAGACAGTGACCTAAAATAGGATAATTCTGATGAGATCAGGCCACACAGACAGAATTTGATCATCTTGAACTGAATTATCTAGTTTTAAACTCAGCTTCTTTCATAAGGCTCTGAGCATATACAGATGGGTTTTAAGATTCTCAGGCTTTTAAATTCAGAAAATGTTATAAACAGACTCAACTCTTAGCTTCGCTGTATTAAAAAAAAAAAAAGCTTTTATTTCAGATTCTGGTTTTGATCCATCAACTAAATGATGTTAATCAAACTTAGTAGAATACTTCTTTTTCCAAGATCAGCTTTTCAGCCCGCTCTGTCCCTTTCAAAAACATACTGTAAGAGTGCAGGAGAAAAATATTTACCGATCCAAATTGACTCTTGACAGCAATATTTTATGCCAGCTATTCAGAACAGAAATACTAAGTCTGCGCTGAATAACCTACTGTTCAAAACTGTTCTGAATTGAACTGGGAAAATAAACCAGTAGGGAATTTTCTAACAATTGCTCTTCTACAAATTCAAAGATTAATGTCAGGCTTCAAATTATTTTTTGACTCATTCCTCTTTGAATTAATACCAAAGGCACTTGAGAACATCTCCTACAGCCACTTCTATAATCTTCACATAATTGAACTTCTCAAAGGAACAGTGAAAACTCTGCCCACAAACTAGAAATGATTATAAGGGTTGATTTAGAAAGACCTACCTTCTCCCTCTCTCTGTCCCTAAAAGCACTAGAGGTAACTTTTGAGATAGAAAAGACAGTCCTTACTAGGGGGCAAACAACAGCTCAATCAAATTTAAGTTACTTAAAGAGCTATTTTTTCAATCAGGTTCCTAAGTGCCTGAACCCCCAATGCAAGGTGGCTAACTCCTCAAATCATCTGCCTGATGGCTGTTTTTTGCTGAGAGTGCTGAAAAGGCACGAAGAACAAAATATGCCTCGAGGTGTAAGCTGGTCACTTTGCCTTATTGCAAGGCAAGATAACATCACATGCTGAAATATGGTAACCACCATTTCTGTCAGAAACAACTCAGTACCTGAACTATAAAATATATAAAATATATAAAATATATAAAATATATAAAATATATAAAATATATAAAATATATAAAATATATAAAATATATAAAATATATAAAATATATAAAATATATAAAATATATAAAATATATAAAATATATAAAATATATAAAATATATAAAATATATAAAGAGACAGGTAAGCCAGAGCTTCTCAGAACGATTTATTAGCAAAAAATTCAGTATGCCACTAGTGTGCCTATTTTTTGAAGCTATGGTTTATGGGTCAAAAGAAGGCAGTTATTACAAATATTCCTTATCTTATTGGGGTTTTTGGGGTATTTATTTAATATATATTTTCTAGTTTAGGTTTCTCAAACTTTAAGTAATTTCTATGACAGCCAGACCAGCTGTCTTTTTAGCCATGAAATTGCAAGATGACATCTTGTAATACTGCAGGACAATTTCAGTTAGATGTTGACCTGAGATTTAAATTAATTGTACAGCCAGTTATTATATACTCAACCACTGGTTTACTTAAATGTGCCTCTAATAGGTATGTTCTGTATTTCTTAGAAGCCTTGCTCCTGATTTTAGTTGTGTCCTGTCCTGCCACAGTCCGAGGTCAGAAAAATAATTAAATCTGTATGGATTATCAATGAACTTGAGGTATAGAGATCCACTTTTTGGGCTTCAAAGGATGAGGGCAGTGACATGAAAAATTTTAGTGAAACTACTTGTTTAATTACCTTATTGTTTGGAAGAGAGAGAGGAAATACAGGTGATATCACTCATTTAGCTACTTCCTCCTCCATCACTTCTGGGAAAAAAGAAAGATCTACATCTTCAAGAACAGAACAGATGCCTAGAATGACATATTTAATTACTCCTAGGACACAGAAATTAAATTTTAAAAATTTATATTCGTTATTGAACCTTAGTGGCTGAAGTTAATTTTTTTACAAATTCTGATCTTTCAACTATAACTTCAAAACAAAAACATCCCATTTCTATTACAGAGAAAAGATTTAAATCAAGTCTTAATTAAAATGACAAAATGGTCAATGAAACAAAATTTGTGGGAAGACACAAATCTTTTACTGTATCAGTTAATTCACCAGAAAAGTTGAGCCTGGCAAATCATTCTTCAGATCTTCTAATTTCATTAGTAGGTCTGGTAAAAAGCATAACCTTCATCTGAAATTTTGTGGATCTTCTATGACTCTCAGATATAACAACTCAGCTAACACAATATGGGAAATAATTTCCAGAGAAATTGCTGACTAGTGATTGTAAATACTCTCTGTAAGAGTCAGTCAACCCATGCAACCTGAATAAATTTACAGACTCCCATGATCCATATTGCAAATGAAAAGTTATAAGTTTTCAGATACAATTTATCTACTATGAAAGAAATTTAGAGGAAAAAAATGTAAGTTTTTCAATGGTGAAAATAAGAGATTAATGTATTATATAAATATCTATCAAGTGGCTCATGGTAGAGACAAAATTGTCCCAGGTGGAATACATGATGGCATTGTCTGGCTCTGTCTCTAGAAGAAGGACCACGCACATTTTCCTTTGGAAGAAAAATTGGAAGATATTTTCCAATGTAAAACTCACAGTCATCAGTAACAGTTCTTAGGATTTTTCTGTGGCCTTATTTGCCCCAAGATCATATACAGATTTGACCATTGTCTACAGAGACGAAGCATCTAAACCAGACTTTCTTATTTATTCCTGAATCTTTATTTTTTTTAATTTTTTGGGAAATCATCAATTAAAACAAGGATTATATTTGATTATAAGCAAGTACAGAGCAGTTTCCTTCAGAGGAAAAAATAGTCTAGTTTGCTTAACTGGCACTGCTGAGCAAGTCAAAAGTAAAAGATGCAAATGTTTCAGAAAAATACTCTGGGTAAGAAGAGGAGGAGCAAAACATCATGTCCTAAACCATGGCTCTTTGCATTATGACTTCTCTGGCTTCTTCTAGAAGACTTCTCAGTCATCTTACCCCTAGCAAATTATTTCTCAACAATCTCATGTGGGATGGGAAACTTTTTCCATTGGTGAAGTCTACCAGGTTGGTCTGTGAAGACATCACAATGTATCAGCTATAGAGTCAGGCCAAGAGATCCAACACAGGGCCCAATATTTTATCTCTCAGGATGACTAACAGTGGATATGTAAGGGAAACCTTGAAGAGTCAAAGCAAATGTAAAACTTTCCTTATCATTGAACAGCAGATTAGGGACTCCATTCAATGAACTGGTGAACCACTGTGTTTAATAGTTCATGACTCCTTTGTAATTTTGCCTAATCCTTTTTTTGATCCCATTTGTGCTTTTGGTCTCTAAAACATCCTGGTGTGATGAAATTAATTTTCATTTGGCAAACTTACTTTTGTTTAGTTACAGTAAAATTTGGAGGTACCCAGCATTATCCAAAGCACTCTATTCCAGCAATTTCGTGGATATCCCTATTACTCAATCCGATCTCCTCATCACAAAAAAGGACAATACACCAAAACCAGTGTAAGAACTCAGGAAATTGGAAACTTTAAAGAACAGTATGCTTCCCCTTTGCCCTGTGGCTTGATCATCCTCCACACAGGTATATACATGGCAGCATTAAAACAAAAAGTATAGACTGAACGGTTGATCTTGTGTCACTCTGAACATGGGGGTTTTACCCAGTTTAGCTGTTGCCTAAAGTACTATTCATTGCATCAGTTCAAATTTTACCTGAGATGAAAACTTCATCACTTCTACTGCTATTCCCCATTCAGTTGTGATTTTTTGTGATTATTTAACTTCATAGTTTAGGGCAAAGGTTGCAATTAATACAAAAGCAAATGCATCCCCTGACGCCAAAAAAAAAAAAAAAAAAAAAAAAAAATTA